>NC_081409.1:578213689-578516189 GCF_030272615.1 Cryptomeria japonica | reverse complement strand
AACCTCATGTCAAGAGGATAATTTAGAGCACAAAGAAATGTGTCTTGAAATAGATCAAGATCAAGATCCTGAAACCTTATCATCCCATCAAATTGTTGACCAGGACCCCATCTTCCCACACATTCATAATGATCCTCCTATCACTATCCATTCTATCCAAGAGAACAACACCTTTTCAAGTCCTATTGACACTCCATTCTCCGAGCAAGATCAAGATATCCCAGTTCATCCAATCCCAAACGATCCCCTTCCATTTCATGAACACAATGTCCTTTCAAATCCCATTGACATTCCACTTCCTAAGCAAGATCAAGATATCCCTTCCATTCTTTCCGATGATCCCATTAAAAGTCAAGAGCAAAGCACCTTTAAAGAGGATTCCAATGATCTTCCTCCTTGTCAAGATCAAATTACTCCTTTAAATCCTCCACAAGATCCACTTTTCCCTCCATCTCCACATCCTAATCCCGCATATCCACTCCAAGATCGCATTTCTTTTGATGATCCTATTATTTTTCCCATTCCATCTCTTGAAGAGCCTGTCATTGAACCATGTCCACTACACAATCCTAGTCCTTCTCATGATCCTAATCCCCTTCATGATTCTAACGTGTCAGTGCAAGATGTTCATGAACCCTCGACATGCACAATGGGTTCTTCCACTTTGGTGCAATCCGGTCCACTTCAAGATCTCATTATTTCTCTCATATCATATCCACCTCATAATGGACTTGCATCTTCTTCCCAAAGAAAAGAGTATCCTACAAGTCAAGATATTCATAAAGGAAAAGGAGTAGACCTTCATGAGCAAGAACTCCTCAATATGAAAGAAAATGTTAATGGTCATGGCTACAGAGTTCACACTCAAGGCATTGGTATCCCTTCAAAGTCAAAATCCAAATGTCCACCTTCCCTATCATCGCTTCCATCCATTCTAGGTCCCTATATCCCTCCATCTCCTATGCAACATCAACAAAGGCACACATCTTGGAGAACCTTCCATCCATCCCACATGCCTCCATATCATTCCCATCCACACCAACATTCATTCCCTCTTCCAAGCAATTTGGATGCCAAGTATAAAAGTCATAAGTCTAGCAATCCACATGTATTCAAAGATCAACATGTCCAATATAATCGACATGTCAAAACAAAGAAAAATTTGATCTATAAAGAAAAGGAAAAATCCAAATGGCCACAAAGGCCCACTGAGCAAAATAAAGTAAAGTCAAAATATATATGGGTTCCTAAATCCCTTGTGCAAGCAATGCACTCCAAGGAACCACAAAAGCATGAAAAATCAAAAACCATGTGGATCCCTAAGTGGCTCCTTGAAGCACAAAAGCCTAAAGAAACATCCAAATTGGCATCTACAATTGTTGTTCCTCCATCACCTTCTTCATCCATTTTGGGCCCTTATGTCCCAAAATCCCAAGCTATTCCTCCATCCAAATCTCACAATCCAAAATACATTTTTCCTCCATCAGTCCATCACCCCTCAAGGTGTGTGCCAATTTCGATCTTGCCTTCATTTCCATCCACTAAAGCACAATTCTTCCAATACCCTATCCATTATCCAATGCATATTTTCCATCCTTCGATCCCTCTGGTCCAATCCTTTGCATAAATCCTTGCCTTAGTTTCATCTCATTTTCCATGTCCTTATCGTATCAACATCTTTGAGCATGCTTTTAAAGGTCATGGATCAGTTTTTTTCAAGGCTACTATCCAAAAAAAAAGAGTCGCTTGAGTCCTTCTTCCATCCTCTATCATGTGTCCCTCTTCTATTGAAAAAGTAAAAAATACAAAAAGTCAAATTGAAAAAAAAAATTGGAAAAAATTGAAAAAAAAAACAAAAAAAAAAAAAGAAAAGGAAAAAAGTAAAGAAATATAATTCGTCCACTGGTGAAAACTTGGCAAACAGGTGCCTTGGGCAAGTACCGTGATGAAAACCTGGCAAACAGGCATCATGCATAATCTATGAACTTCTTGCATACCACACTTGGGGGCAGGTTTCCTCCTTCATATCCTATTACCCTTCCTTGTCCTATCATCCCTCATGTCCAGTTTCCCTTTCCACCTTTGATCTTGACAAGGCTGAGGATCTTCATGAGCATCATGCATCTTGTTTGCAGCTTTCAATCTATCATAGCTTTTGGTCATTTATCCATTTGCTTATTATAACCTTTCATCCATATTCCCTGTCTTGTTGCAACTTTCTGCCACTATCCCGTGTCCTATCCTGACCTTCAATCCATGTCCCTTATCCATTCTTAGTCTTGCTTATCCTATCCATATCTTATCACTATCCATACACTCTTTTTCATTCCTTGATCTTGATCTAACATAAGGACGCAAAATTTAAACATGGTTTCAAACACCTCTTGATATGTCCCTCATGCCATGTCACTACTTTACATTGTCATATCCAGTCTCTTGTCCCATCATGCAATAGCCCTTGGAAATTGCATCCACGTTGTCTCCATAATAAAAGGCCTTTGTCTTCCCTCTATCCACCATCATTTCAACAAGCCTATTTATCCATTTGTCATATTCCTTGCCTTGCTAGACACTGGGGGCAAAAATCATAAAATCATAAAAAAATTGAAAAATGTCCAAAAAAAAAATCTCTTAAAAAATTGAAAAATGATCCTGAAAAAATCTCATAAAAATTGAAAAATGTCATGAAAAAAGTCTTAAAAATTGAAAAATGTCCTGAAAAAATTCATAAAAATCAAATAATGTCCTAAAAAAATCCAAAAAAAAAAAAAAAATCACATAAAGTCCTGAAAAAAATGAACAACAAAAAAAAATAAAATTGTAAAACTCCAAATCCAAAAAACAAACATTTTGCAATAACATTATTCCTTTTGTGCATAAGACAAATCACTGAGCATACATCCAACGACTCGCAATCAAACATTGTGCTTTAATGAAATCCCGCTTTAACCAGATGAACTTTTTCAATCCAAATCAAGCTAGACATTCAACCTGATCAAAATTGTCATATCACTCGAATATCAACATCAAAATCATTTGTCCTTGTTACTAATATCATGGGTCTTATACAGGGTGTGGTATACTCGAAACCAGACTGTGTCCTGTCTTAGACGGGGTACCGCATTATCCTGAAACCAGACAGCATGATCATCCTATCAGCACTTTCAAATTTTGACAATGAAGATCAAGATGTTTGTTTGATTTGTTGGAATTTGTTCATCTTATCTTTTTAATTGATTTATCTTTGGCTTCAATCATGTTCCTATGTTGCTCGATGATGTCACTGAGTGATTTAGAGTGACCGGGATGGCTCATGGTCTCTTTCTTTGATTGTGATTGTCATTTGTCTGTGATGTGTCTGTCTTTTGCAAAAAAGGTTGCATTTCAGCTCTGGCCTTCAATGCCATGATGCTACGCATCCATTTTGCTACATAAAAAATAAAGGTTCTCACCTACAAAGTGCATTACTGAAAGCAAGTTTTTCTTCGTCTCTAACTATCCTCTGTCTAATTTCTGCTTACTAACATTTCTTCTGTCATTATTGTCAGTCTGTTTGCTCTTATCATTTTCTATCATTTTTATCGATCAATTGGCCTCTTTCCTGCATGTTTCCGGCCAATTCCTCGAGGGGGAATGCATATGTCATTATTATTGTCTAGGGCATTTTCATTATTGTTCTTTGAAAAAATGCTTAAAATCGCATTGTCTCAAAGAGGGGCAAAATGTAGACACCCAAAAATGGTCAAATGCTTGCGAGGTCATACTTTAACATTTGCGCATTGCCTCATTTTAGGTTTTTGCGTCACATTAACATTTCTCCTATGTCACGCATTTGGTCTTTATCATTTGTGAACATCAAGTCATTCTTCTACATTCTTCAATCATCTCATCCTCAAATTTGGTCTTCTCGACAACATTATCCAGTCATGATTTTGATCAATTTTATCCTGTCACATCAATGTGTGTATTCATTTGTCATCAATCCTTCAATCCTGTCAATCTTGAGATCGATTTGTCATCGATCATTGTCCTCTTATCAATCTTGTCATCAATCTTTATCATTATCAATCTTGTCATTTTGTGATCAATTTGTCATTGATCGTGGTCATTTTCAATCTTGTCATCTTGCAATCTATTTTGTCATCGATTCTTGTCCTTTTGTCAATCTTGTCATTTTGCGACCGATTTGTCATCAATCGTTATCTGTCTCAATTGTGTCGATTTGGATCAATTTGCCATTGTTCCTCATCAATTGGCACATTTTCTCAATTAAATCGTTTATCAACACTGGTCATTTATCAATCCAAAATCAAATCAAATCGAGTCAATTATCTTTCAAGACCTAATTCGTCTTCCAGGGTTTTTGATTTAATCATTTAACCTTGTGTGTCATTTCTTCCTCTAGGATTAAATAATTTATTTATTTATCCTAAGTCTTCTCATTACAATTAAATATTTATTTAATTGGCTAACTTATTCCTCTTTTTGTGAATTAATTAATAAATGACAAATTATTAATTAATTTACCTAATTTCCATCAATTTCTTAATTCCTAATTTCATTATTCTTAATTTCCACCTAATTAATTTGTCTTTAGTGCTCCCTATTTTTGTGCTTCATGCGTCATACTCTTGACATAGCAATTTGTCATAGAATAAGTTCTTGACATAGAAATTTGTCATAGAATTTGTCTTGACATAGCAATTTGTCATAGAATCTGTCATAAAATTGTCATAAGCCCCTTTGCATAGCAACATCTCATAACTTTGCTATTATTGATTTGAATTTCCATTCGAATCACTATCATGCTAATTTGCTCATTTCTCCAATTCTTCTATAAATTGGATAATTTTCTTCAATCAATCCCTTCATGAATCCCGAATTTCTGTCAAACTACCGAACTTACGTTTCTAGTACTCTTGAGCTTTTTGCTTTTAATTGTGTGAGCACTTGTAGGTGAGATCCACAAACCCATTCAAGAGGAAAGAACAACAATGGAGCTGCATGGAAGAAGCATCCGAATTGTTATATGGTTTGCATGACATTTTCTTTTAAATGCTTTGTTTTTGTGCCTCTATTGAATGTGCTTTGGAATTAGGTTCATTTCAATGAGAGTTCTTTTGATTAAGTTATCATGTTTAGTGTTTTGATTGATCTACTTGTTTTGATGATTCCTAATTTCTACGCTACAGTATCATACAAAGGGGGAGAGAGATTCTGTATTATGCCAGATACTACATGAGTTGACATCAATGCCAAAGGGGGAGATTGTTGGAATTGTGTTGTCATTGATGTCAACTGGTATAGGATGACTACCGGTATAAGAGATGTATGTGCAACATTGTCATGGATGAGTGCAGGATGAGATATCTTTTATATCACCTTGTGTTGCAAAATACTGGTAAGGTATGGGATAGTATGTCATTTAGATGAATGACCATTTGAGTCATTGGTACATAAGTTAGTGTTTGACTTGTGTGGATGAAATGGATAGGTTACCGGTATAGTGTATCACCGATAAGGAGAATATGTCAACTGGTAGGTGAAGTGTTGACAATGAGAAGCTTGCTTGGATGTTGTTTGTGATGAAGAGGCAGAATGTTACCTAAATCACATCAACACCGAAGGAGAAGGATGAACAAGTAACCGACATGCTGTGTGAATGCAGAACAACAAGACTCCCACCAGATAGAGATGTAGTCACCATGTGAAGAGATGACTGACAATGAATGTGCCAACACCACATCACATGTGCCTATTTGAAGATATGCTACAAAAACAGGGAAGCCACATGAGTGCATTGTAGGATGTAGATGACAAGAAATCACTACCATCGGTAAGTGAAACTTATCTTCTAATATGCATATTATGCATCATAGTTTTATGAGATAAAGAAGAAGAGTTAAAGGCATATGTTTGAAGGCTAACATCGGATCTACTGGTGAATCAAAGGGATGCTTCAAGTGCATGAAATCAAGGATATATACTGGACCGAAAAAGAAGGCATGTTATGCCACCGGAAGAGAAAAGGAAGAGTAAAGAATTGATGAGTTTGTTAACTTGATAAACTGACTGAGATGATATTTAGTCTCATGATGAAGAAGGCAAAGTGGAGCACCTGAAAATAAAGAATGAAACTGGCAAACATATGCCTTAGATGGAAACTGATGAAGGTTGATGACATGGTGTCATCAGGATGACTACCGGTAAGCATGAGAACCAGTAAGGAAGTAAAGAGGATAAGAGATGTGCTTCTACCTAATGAGTATGACCATGCTATGGATAGACATGTCTGATGATAGGTTAAGGTGTTCCACCGACAATTCAACAAAGAGCAGAAATGAAGGTTAACTGATAAAGTGTGAGATACCGACAGGGTTAGTGAACCAGCTAAAAAGAAGAACTGGTTGAGTGTTTGGTCAGTGATTCTGTCTGAACCGACATAAAGGTCCAAGCTGGCAGTTGGTTGAAAAAGGTGCCACATAGAGTCAAGGTGGCGGACTTGCATGCAATGGTAGATGAAGTATGCACTGACGAGGTTGTTGCAGAGTTAGTCGATATTAATGGTAGACCCTATAAATAATGGGGAGTGTTGTATAGGCATTGCAGAGGTATGTGGCTCGAGGAAGGTCAAACTAAGGTGATTGATGTAGACTGTCCAGGTGCAGGATGAAGTTGATGATGAAATCTATGAACCATTAATGGTGATTGATCTTGTGTCTCACCGATTGACTGTCCGTGTTTTCTATACATAGGAAACATGTTTTTGAAGGCACGTTAATGGTGGTGATATGTAGATAGTTGTCTGGGAGATCAGATTGGATAAGATCTAATTGGATTTGGTTTGTCTCGAGGTTGATGAGGAAACCCTAACCGCCTGAGATTTTAATTGGATTTTGATGGGAAAACCAGGTTATAAATAAGGAAGGAAAAATCATTGAAGAGTGCTGCTAAAAGGGAGGGTGTTTCTTTTGTATGTAAGAGAAAATTAGTCAAGTACTCAACTAGTATCTGAAAAGAGACTGAGGGTGTGCAAGTGAGAATCAGGTTGTGAGGATCAACCAGAAATAGTGAGAAAACCGGTAGTGTCCATACCGACAAAGAAGAAGTGAAAGTAACTATAGAGAAGGAAGGTATAGAATTAGTAAAGTATAGTACTGGTAAAAAGCAATAGAGCAGTGGAGAGAAGAGGCAACCAGTAGAGAGAATCGACAGAGAACTGGACAAGAGACTCAACAGAGAGATTTGAATAAGTGTTACAAAATCCATTTGTAACAAGAAGATAACTTTGGAATCAAAATATGTTTTTGTATTCACTGAGTTGTAGCTCAGTGAAGGGGTTGTAGCTCCTTGGGTTGGTGCCCTAAACCAGGGGTTGGTGCTCCTTGGGTTGGTTCCCTAAATTAGGGGTTGGTGATCCTTGGGTTGGTGCCCTAAATATTGTAATGGAGATTCATTGTGAGGCTGGATTGGAGCAGTAGTCTCTAGCAACATTTCTCACTGAGGTTTTCCCCATCTTGGGTTTTCCTTATATATGTTGGTGTTATGAGATGTCCCTTTGTGTGTGATTGCATTTGAGTTGGTCTCCCCACTAACCGGTAAGTCTACATTGAGTTATAATCTAGAACCGCTATACTCACATAGGATAGTTAAAGGGAAAAGATTGAGAACCACTGATTCACCCCTCTATCAGTGGTGTATTGTGTCTAACAATTGTTATCAGAGCTTAGGTACCTTGTTTATCAAGCTTTCTCTTAGTTGGGCAGATCCTATTTAGGACACAATGGTTAAGTGTGAGTCAATCCCTACTCCTATGTTTAATAGATTAAACTATGCTGTTTGGAGTTGCGGAATGGAAGTCTACCTATCCTCCCTAGGTTATGATGTCTGGATGGTTGCTGTTAATGTTCTCCCTTGGAATGTCAGTCCTCCCATTGGTCATGAAGAAAAAAGAAGATCCTTGCACAATGATGAAGCCATGTAGGATATTTTTTCAGAGGGCTAACTGGTGATGTTCCCTCACAAGTGGATAAGTGCATATCAGTAAAGATTCTATGGGATAGATTAAAGAATCTCTATGGAAATAAACCCTGAACCACTGGATTATTTTGTGGAAGTGAGAAGAACAATGCTCCAGACACCTATGCAAATGATAGAGGCAAATCAGATTGTAGCAACAATAATGGTGACGAGGAAACACATCTCTTCATGGCCCATGAGACAGAATGTGAGGAGCTCACATCAAGAAGTGATAGTGCAGATAGATCCTAGCAGAGAGAACCAGCTGAGAGAGAACCCACAGAGAACTGGACAAGAGATCTAGTAGAGAGTTTTGAAGAAGTGTTAAAAAATTGATTTCTAACAAGAAGATAACTTTGGAATCAAAATATGTTTTTGTATTCACTTAGTTGTAGCTTAGTGTAGGGGTTGTAGCTCCTTGGGTTGGTGCTCTAAATCAGGGGTTGGTTCTCCTTGGGTTGGTGCCCTAAATATTGTAATCAGAGATTCATTGTGTGGCTGGATTGGAGCAGTAGTCTCCAACAACATTTCTTACTGAGGTTTCTCCCATCTTGGGTTTTCCTTGTTTATGTTGGTGTTATGAGATGGCCCTTTGTGTGTGATTCTATTTGAGTTGGTCTCTGCACTAACCGGTAAGTCTACATTGAGTTAGAATCTAGAGCCGATATACTCACATAGGATAGTTAAAGGGAAAAGATTAAGAACCAGTGATTGAGAAAAATAGGTTGGGATTGGGGGTTTGCCTTTAAGTCAAACCCTGGTTTTGGAATTAACCAGGTAATGAAAGAAAGTACTTGCAAGTAGATGTAATTGAAAGACTAAATTGTAAATCACCTCAAGGGATGTTGTGGTAGCAATGTTGATAGAAATGCTTTTGTGGAATTGGATGTTGGAATCAATCTCCTCTTCAATGGTTGAATCCTTGACTTGAATGCAACACCTATCCTTGAAGGGAGACTTGAGATGCTCAATGCTTGAAAGTAATGCTTGAATTCTCTTGAACACTTGATCACTTATTCAACTTCACCAACTCATGAAACTTTTTCCAACTTATTGAACTTATGTGCAAATGAGAGGACAAATGCCCCTTAAATACATGTCAATGAATTTAATTTTTGTCACAGGCCGACATTGGGGGAGTTTTCCTGCTCATTGCATAGCCTTCTATGCAACCCTAGGAAGGGTCCTATCCCAAAATAGGCCAGGAATAGGGGCGCCAAGCCCCTGTCCTACCCCTTTCTCCAGGGAAGAGTGCAGACAGGGTGGTGTGGAGGCCAAGGAAGAAGCTAATTATGAGGGTTGACAAGTCTCCAGTCTTCAATCAGGCTAGAGGATTTGATCTTGTGTTCTTGAGGACCCTAATCAAATAAAAAATTGCTAGGGTCGCAATCATATGAAACTACAGATTCATTCACATCAAAAGATTGGTTGAGGTTTGGTGAGGTGCGTGAGTAGATCAGGTCATCCGACATAGTGTACAATTATTTGGTTGGTGATTCAATTGTGTTGAATATTTGGTGTTGGGGATCACAAAGATGTATTGTGGTTTTGTAATATGCCTTATTCCATTTTTGTGGACTCTAGTGATAAGTTTTGGGTAAGTTGAAAGATTCGGTAGACAGGTTTTTGGCTAAAACAATGGTTATCAATAGTAGCATGTGAAGATTCATTATGTGGATCATGCAAAGTGGTTTTGGAAATTATTTGTGTGCTCAAGGTTGTTAAGCCAACATGTGAGAAGTGTGTGGACATTTTTTTTTAGTCCGCATGATTGGTTTTAATTATATTGAGATGACTTGTGTACATGTTTCATCTTTTGTGCCATTTTCTTGAAGCCAACATGATGGAGACCTAAATTGATATTGTGGATATATTAGTGTTAGTAGCAAAGAGGAGGAAACTTTGGGGGGGGGCGGGTGAATCATTATTCAAGGGATCTATAAAATTAACTATAAAAAAAGATATGATAAATAACAACAATGATAAAGATAAGAAAACTAATAGCACAACACACAACACCAAGATTTTGACATGGAAAACCTAGTTAAGGGTAAAACCATGGTGGGAACCTACCCACAGTAAGATGATACTCTATAGTAGTATGTTAAAATATTACAATGGGGAATGCACATACATTCAGACACACTGCCTAGAGCTCACTGCTCAAAATTTAATAACCCGAAAGGATACAACCCCCAGGGAAGTCTCATTGACTTACAAAAATATTCAAACTACAATCAAGAAGAAATGAATTGAAAGAATAACATCTCCAAATGCTTGATTATAGTTCTGGTTAAGCATAAATGTCTTCTCAACAACACCAATCTCTCCTCAACTACAACACTTAAAGATGAATCCTTGTTCACACATAAACTACTCTCTGGTAATGTAGACACAATCTCAACACCTAAATTACATAAATATATCACCTATTTATACAATTCATCAACCTTGATTACAAGGTTGGTTAAACCCTCAACTCAAAAATACAGAATTTTATCACACGATACAAAGATCAACCATGATCCCGATATAATGATTTCCATGACCTAACATGGACCTAATTCAAATTCCCAAATACTTAACTCCATCAAAAATCTTGACAAGATCAACTGCAATATGCTACACCACTAGGAAAACCACATAACATGAAAATAATCACCAGTTCATAGAAACCATCATAAAATCACACAATGATAAAAAAAAAAGGACATGAATAGAAAACACTAGAAAACATGTTAGAAACATCATAAACAACTACACCAACACCACTTATCAAATCATCATCTATCAACATCTGAAAGCTCAAGAACACAGCCAATCAACAATTGTCATAAAGAAAGATAACTTGCAGAGCACCAAATAATGAACCATATAAAAAGAAGATACACAAGACCATTCTAAACAATATCCCATAATATTGGATCAATTTCAGATCACACAAAAATATACTAGAGGAAATACTGAACTTAGCAAAGCACCCAAACTGTAAATCAAGATTATAAGATATTCCCAATCCGCAATCACCAGAAAAAACCATAGGAATATGTTGACATCAATGACAACAACATATCCTAGCAGAAAGAATATCCAACAATCTCCCCCTTTGGCATTGATCGCAACAAATGAATGTGAAAAACTATCAATGCACAGAAAGAAGATATCTCCAACAAACTTCCCTTAAGATCAAGACATATAAATAAATTTTTCAAATGATTTTTCTCCTTGTTTGATAACAATGCCAAAGGTCTTAGAATAAATAAACAAATCATGATTCTCTCCCACCCTGAGCCACACAACCAAGTTAATAGACTACTCCACCAAAGGAGCAACACCATCTCATCAATCTGGATATAAGGATAAGGCTCTAAAGTCCACCAAATTGATGCAACTCAATGCATCTAGTTCTCAACAAAAGGGGTAGATAATCCCAACTTGTCTCTCAAAATGGACAAATGTATCTATAGGAAAAGGCTTAGTGAAAACATCATCAATTTGTTCCTTTGTAGATATATACTCCAGCTTCACCTTCTCTTCACTGAATCGCTCTCTCGAGTAATGATATTTGATTGACACATTCTTAGTCTTTGAATGTTGCACCATATTCTTTGACATGTTAATAGCACTAGAATTATCACAGTATATGACAAAAGGCTCATCATAGATAATTTTGATATCTTTCAATATTTGCTTTATCCAAACTACCCAAGTGCAATTACTAGCAGCAACAATGTACTTAGCTTCAGTAGTAGATAAGGATACTGAATCTTGTTTCTTACTAGCCCATACAACCAATTTCTTTCCCAAAAAGAATGCTCCATTGGTAGTGATCTTTTGGTCATCTACATCTCCAACCCAATCAACATCAATGTAAGCACATAGCATGAAATCATCATTCCTCGCATACCACAATTCATAATCCACAGTTCCCTTAAGGTATCTGAATATCCTCTTCACAATAGTGACATGACTCTCTTTTGGACTAGTTTGATATCTAGTAGACATGCACACAACATGCATAATGTAATGTCTAGTCTGAGTAAGATATAGCCATCCACCGATGATATATCTATACAAACTCTGATAAGCTTTCAAAGATTCATTATTATTAGACAATTTACAACTAGTCACCATAGGAGTTCCAACTGGTTTGGAGTCATTTAACCCAAACTTCTCCAACAATTCATTTACATAATTTGAGATATGAATATACATTTTCCAGTCTTTGAAATCTATAAACCTAAGAAAAATTTCATTTCACCAATCATAGACATCTCAAATTATTTTTGCATATTATTGGCAAACTTTATGCTCAAGTTATTATCACCTCCAAAGATAATATCATCAACACAAACTTCAACAGTTAAGATGTTATCATTATCAATCTTAAAGTACAAATTACTGTCAGTAGCTCCTTTATTAAATCCTAATTTTAGCAAATACTTATCCAGTCTAGCATATGGGGCTCTAGGGGCTTGCTTCAGTCCATAAAGAGATTTCTTCAATTTATATATCATGTCTCCATCATTTGATAATGAAAATCCATCAAGTTGCTCAATGTAGACTTCTTCTTCAAGATCACCATTCAAAAAGGCAAATTTGACATCCATTTGATATACCTTGAAATATTTATAAGCAACATATTCAAGAAATACTCTAAAATCTTCAAGTTTGGCCATCGGAGAAAAAATCTCCTCATAATTAATTCCTTCTTTTTGAGAATATCCTTTACATACCAGTCTAGCTTTATTTTTGACAACTTCACCAACTTCATTCAATTTGTTCCTGAATACCCATTTCGTACCACTGACATTCTTATCTTTAGTTCTAGGCACAAGCTCCCATGTATTATCCTTTTCAATCTGATCTAATTCTTCTTCCATAGCTCTCATCCAATATTCATCTTTGCAAGCTTCAACAACATCTTTGGGTTCAACTTTGGAAATCAAACATACTTCTTTAGCAATTAACCTTCTTCTAGTCATCACACCTTTATGCTTATCACCAATAATTCAATTTTTAGAATAATTCAATCTTACATACCTTGGAGTCTTTTGATTGATAGGTTCCTGCACCTCTTCATTGACAATAACAACATCTGGGTTAACTATCTCTACCGGATCGGTCTACTTAGGTTCTTCAGTTTGAATAGGGTTCAGAACAATATGCTAAAAATCATCATATCCACATGCTTTGATCTCTTTCCCAAGGTTTTCATCCACCTTCACATTTTCACTTTCCACTATCTTTCTCAATCTCTTGTTGTAGCATTGGTAGGCTTTTCTCTTTGTAGAATATCCCAAGAAAATTCCTTCATCACTTCTAGCATTAAAATTTCCTATATGCTGAACTCTCTTGATATAATATTTGCGACCAAATACTCTGAAATATCTCACAGTAGGAACATGACCAAACCATAACTCATAAGGAGTCTTACTAGTATCACCTTTAATATGAACTCTGTTGAATGTATAAATAGTAGTGCTAATGGCTTCTTTGGACTAGATCTTTGGAATATTCTCTTCAATCAACATAGTCCTTGCAACATCCAAGACAAACCTGTTTTTCCTTTCAAAAACTCCATTCTGCTGAGGGGTTCTAGGAGTAGACAATTGTCTTCTAATTCCATGCTTCTCACAGAATGAATTAAACTCATCAGAACATAATTCTCCACCTCTATCAGATCTCAGACATTTTACTTTTAGTCCAGACTCAGTGTCCACCTTTGCTTTGAATATCTTGAACTTTTCCAATGCTTCTGATTTATCCTTCAAAAAGACAACCCACATCATCCTAGAATAATCATAAATTAGTAGGATAAAATATCTATCACCCTACACACTTCTAACATTTTTAGGTCCATGCAAGTCAGTATGCACAAGATCTAGCAATCCATAAGATGTATACTATTTTCTCTTGAAAGAAATTCTTGTTTTCTTATGCAACTGACATTCCTTGCATACCAAATTAGCAGGCTTAACAATCTTATGCAGATCCCTAATAGCTTGTGTAGAACTGATCAATCATTTAATTAAAATTGACATGACACATTTTCCTATGCAACAACCAACTTTCATCAATCTGAGAAATCAAACAGCTTTTCTCATTGACATTCAAATGAAAAATATTACCTCCAGTCTTAGTTCTAGATGCAATCTCTATACTAGAAGCATTTAGGATCTTGTATTTCCATTCTTGAACTGTAGATCATAACCTTTATCAACCATCCATCCAACACTCAAAAGATTATTCTTCAAACCTTCAACATACAAGACATCATCAATGTTATGCTTACCATCAAAAGAAATAGAGCCTCTCCCACGGATCACACATGATTTGTCATCTCCAAATATAACTATTCCACCATCAAATCTTTTCATACTCACAAATTTGATTTTATCACTGATGATATGATGTGACCACTGTCAATTACCCATTCATATTTCTCTTCAACTTTAGTTGCTAAATCTTTCTCCTCAATAGTACAACTAGTGGAATCAATAGGTACAGGTCCATCTTCCTTATGGGCAAGAAATACAACTTCATGTATTTCAAATTCATCATCTTCTAACACCTTCATCAATAGCATAATAGTAGTTGTTCATATTTCTATACTTCCAGTTAGGCTTGTAAGGCTTATCATACTTGTCATGCTTCTCATATCTATCATTCCTATCATGCTTATCAAACTTATCATGCCTGTCATACTTAGCCATTCTCTCTGGGCATCTAGAAACAAAATGTTCTATGTTATTGCAGGAGAAACATTTCAAAGGTAATTTTCCATCATACTTACTAGCCTCTTTAGGTAATCTCTAGGAAATCAATGCTTCAAGCTCATCCAACTCTTTTTATTTCTCTTCCATCTCTCTTCTCTCTCTTTCATATCTAGATAATCTGCACTCATTAGGATCATACTTCTTCTTTCTGGATATAGATGTTGATGCTCTAAATGTTGTTATAGACTTTCCATTTGATTCTCCAAACTTGCTCAGCTCAAACACAACAATCTTTACAACCAACATATCTCTTGTTACTGTAGTCACACTCTAGATTGTTGGCCATTTGGTGTAATTGATTATTTGTTGCATTTATGTTGTCATTGATGCCAACACTATCTGTTTGGATACATTACCAACACTCTTCTGGTCTCAGTAGGTTGAGTGGTTTTTGGTTAACATGGATCTGACATGATCCACTAGGTTTCGATATAGTTTCGTGATGGAATTGGCTTGTTCATGATACTCATGCTTATATTTGGATATTTGCTTTTGATCTGGTGATTAGATTTTATCTTGCTTGCCTAGAAGATTGGTTTATGGTTCCGGCGAGGGTTTCACCAATAGAGCTTTTGGTGGAGATCTTTGATGAATTGCATAAGTGGTGTTTGTGTAGCTTTTGATGAAGTTTCAACATGTTATTGATGATCATGTTCAAGACTTGGCGGATGGAGATCATTGCTGTAGCATGTAACCTATACTTGGTCCTGATTGATCTAGGTTATGGACTGACTTTAATGTAACATGTGGATAGGACCTATTGATGTATTTCTAGGATGTCTTATGTGTTGATATTATTTGTTTGGTCTTAGGTTGACATGGTTTGTAATTGTGCAATTATTTTATTATTTGGTGGCCAACTTGATTGTTTATGGTTGAGGGTTTGTATATATAGATGTAAGATCTCATTGTAGATCATCATGGCTATTTTAGAGGTCATGGTCAAGGAATGTAATGTGTGAATAATGTAATATCATTCAGGTAGAGGATATGGTTGACCTTTGGAGATCAAATTGTGTTTATGTAAGAGGATTTAGTGCTCTGGTATTAAGCTTAACTAGAACTGTACTTAGGCATAGGAGATGCTATCTTTTGCAGTTCAACACTTCTTCGGATTGTAGTATGGATTTATATGTAGTCAATGAGGCTTCTTTTGTGATGAGCAGTGTGCTCTAGGTTGTTGGACTTCCTACAAGTGTAGGCCCCTCAATTGTAATTCACATAGTTACTGCCAAAGTATTATCTGACTATGGGTAGGCTTCCCACTATGGTCAAGATGTTACATGGATGGTATTTATTCTGTGATTATTGTTTATGCTTAATTGGTTTATCTTCTTTTTTGGTATTAATGTTTTGGGTTCTGGTATTAAAGTTTAAATTGATAATGGTTCTAGTAATCTGTGACAACAAATTCACCCCCCCTCTTAGTTGTCTTCCAGTTATTTGAACTGTCTATCAATTGGTATCAGAGCTTTGGTCCTCTTTGCAGAAAGATTAACTGCTTGAGGAAGATTCTATGGTGACTAACAGTTCAAGTTCATCTAGTTCTTCTAGAGCTATCTTTCAAAGGGATATTCTGAGGTTTGATGAAACAAATTACACAGCATGGAAGATTTAGAGGGAGACTCATTTGAGATGTCTTGGAAAGGAGATTTGGGAGATCACACAGAATGGTGTCACACCCTATAATCCGGGATCTAGCAATCCTCCTCTAACAAACCTAGACAAGGAGCTTGAGAATGATTGTAGAGCAAGAGAAGCCCTCTTGTGTGCACTTTCTAATCAACAAATAATGGGATTAAGTGACAAATCATCTAGAAAGGCTATATGGGATAATCTGGAGACTCTTAATGAAGGTGATCCTATAGTGAGGATTGATAAACTTGATGGTTATTGAGTGAGATATGAAAACCTGAAGATGGAAGAAGATGAAAGGATTACTGCATTCATGAAAAGGGTAAATGAGATTGTTATAGGAATTCAATGTTATGGTGGAACTTTGAGGGAAGATGAAATTGTTTCTAAAATCCTAAGAGCCCTACCATCGGCTTACAAAATGAAGGCTACTACTATTAATGAGTTGAGAACAATGGCTAATACATTTGTCAACAAAGATACTTTGGTTGGGAAACTATCTGCTTTTGAGCTTGAAGAATTTGGACCTTCTGGAACTGTGAAGTCTGAACCTTCTTTTCATGCATTTTGTCATGCCCAAAAATTTAGGGCAAAAACGGAACAATTTTTTTTTAAAAAGATACTAAATTTAATTAACAAGCACACTCTTGCGACAAGCGTTAACGAAAATTTCATTAATAAATTCGAGCTCATTCTGAAACGAACGAAGCATCGACAATCAGTTATAATTTAATTGCAGAAAAACCTACTGGTTTAAATTCTATCTCCAAAAGGTATTTAATTTATAGTTTTATTAAATTAATCATACTAAAAATATAGGGAAGATATTTCAAGATTTATTTCCCACTATGACTATAAAGTCTTAGTAATTTAATTAATTTCTCCTTTACGATTTTTTTTTAAAATCAATATTGAGAACATGTAAAATGCACATATATACATATAGATTATGCATATATTTTGAATATCCATAATTTAATTTCTTAAATCAATTAAACAAAAAAAAAACATACATATATATTCATATATATATTCCCATATATATATATATGGAAACATATATATTATTATATATATATTCTACATATATTCCAATATTTTAATCCTAATCTCCTAAATCCATTTCAACTTGCTAAAAATTACCACTTAATTTCCTCAACCCTAATTAGGGTTCTAAATTCCTATTTAACCATTACCTAAACCCCAAATACATATTATTTTCTCTTTTTTATAATTAAAAAAAAACTAAACTTCCCTAGCCCCTATCGGGCTAGGGTTTAACCCATTCTTTTTTTTTACCAGTGAAGATTTCATGCCGGGCCGAAGAGTTAACAAGCGGCCATGGTTACCAAGCTTGCCGGTCGCTGGGGTTTCAAGTGGAGGCTGGCCGCGCGCACCACTGTGTGAGCTCACAGTGGTGCCGCGGCACCACTGTGTGCCCACACAGTGGGCGCCGCTAGCGGCTCCCCACTGTGTGGCCACACAGTGGCGGCCGTGGCCGTCCACTGTGTGCCCACACAGTGGGTGCCGCAAGCGGCTCCACTGTGTGTGCACACAGTGGGCGCCGCGCGGTCGTCCACTGTGCGTACACACAGTGGAGTCCGCGGGGGCCCCAAACATATATTTTTTTTTTTAAAAAATTTTCTTTTAAAATTTACATTAACATTTATTAATATATATATATATATATATATATAAATATATAAATATATATATTTATATATATATATGTATATATATATTTATATATGTGGTATTTTCATAAATTTATAAGCATAGATAAAACGATAAATTTAAATCCTAAATAAAACTTATATATAATTTAAAGGAGAATTATTACATGCAAAATTTTGAGCTAATAAAAATAAAGGGAAAGATAACCTTAAGTTAAATAAAAAAAAACTTAATTATATATATATATATATATATATAAATATATTTATATATATATATATTTATATGTTAATTTAAATGCATCGATAAAACAAGCTTCTAAATCAATGTTTAACAAAAAACAAATACATTTTAAAGTATTTCACAAAGATACATTATACGTTTTTTTTTTGTAATAAGAAATCCTTTAATATTTTTTTAAATAAAATATTCACATAAAACAACTTTTCTTGCTATCTAAAACACTTAAAAGCTTCCAGCTTAAATAAACTTCTAATTTGACTTAATTAAAAATACAGGTAAAAAAATCTAAATGAAAACAGACTTTTTTTTATTTCCTTCATAAAACAAGAAGCTTTGCATGCATCACTAATTTACTTTCCTTTTTCAAATATACTAGAAGTAAAATCAAGCCTTTTCTCTTTCTTTAAAACATCTCTAATATATATACTATCAAATTCACAGAATGTTTTCTCTGAACAGTCACAACAATAAGACTTCAAATCTGAAATTACAAAATTACAACTTGCTTCTCTTTTTTTTGAATGAGGCATTTATTCACAACAACTTTAAAACAACATCTGCAACTGAATTCCAATATCTTCAAAATTCCATCTTCTGAATATCTTTCATGAATTTCTATCCTCTTTCCTCTGGATTTCCTGCATAATAGAAAACACAAAACTGACGACGGAGTGCTCACCTCCCAGCCTAGGCTAACTGGTAGCCACCCCCGAGCTCGGAGAACCAATTCCTAGACGGGTACAAACAGGCAAACACAAGGAAACACAAAGCATACAAATATTTCAGGCACATTCCCAACCTGGCTTTCACAACACCACACTCTGGTGGTGAACATTTTCGAAGGGTGGTAGTGGACCAAATACCCTGAGGAGAATCTGCAAGTATGTAATAACAAGAAGCCACCTCATGGCACAAATAACATATCAAAATCTCAACCCCATAATTCCTTATGCCCCCCAAAGGCATTCTAGCCTTATAACCCTCCTTATGACCCCCATTGCACAAACAGGCCATGCAGCAAGGGTCACACAAAGATCCCTTGTGATCGCTCTCTAAAGAGAGTCTCTCACTCGAGGGCTGTCACTGCTACCACCCTCAAGATCCTCTTCCCTCCCAAGAGAAAGAGGGATCTTGAGAAAACTCCCAAAACACATTCATTCATAAAACAAAATCAAAAGATTTTCAAAAAAATTCGTTTTCAAGAATACAGATTTGCTTATTCAACAACTTTCAGAAAGAAACAAAAAACAGGTCATTAAAAGTAAAAATGAAACCAACCTTAATCTGCCCAAAGGTTATACCGATATCTGAAGAAGAGCTGCCCAATCCACAATTCTTTATTTTCCTTAATCAATTTCTTTATCCCATAACATTATTTTCCAAATTTTCTTCTGTCTCCAAAAATGGAGAGTGGGTGATTAACCAGCTATTCCCAAAAATCTTCCTTAAGAAGCTCACTCTCTGAGTTCTCACAGGATTCTAAAAAAAATCAAAAAAAAGAAGAAAGAAAGCAAAAATGCAAAAAAGACTTTCCTTCCAAGAGGGAAAATCTGGATTTGATTTCACTTCAATATTCAATTTTCGCTCAACTCAAAAAAACCAATTTTAAAAGCATTAAAAAGATCATAATAAAGTAGAAACTTGCCTAAAATTGCCCCTAACCCCTAGGTATACCTTATGGGCTTCAGGAAACCCTAATAAACTACCCCTAGGTGTTCATTTAACCCATCTTAAACCCCTCTGAAGTTTATTTTCGGGTCAAACATAAGTTGACCACACCAAATATTATATTCTCAAAATATCTTTTGACAACACATTATTTTATTTAAAATTAATAATAATTAACACTTTCCCATCAAGAGACAAGATAAAATATTAAAATTTAAATCCTCACATGTGTCAAGTGACACTAATAAAATACTTTTACAAAAATAAACATGAAATTGTCTCTTGAGGTTTTTACACAATAAATTTAAATAACACAAAACACACATGCAGCATATACTGATACGAATAAAATACAATACAAACGGGGTGTTGTCTCTCCAAATAGACAAACCCTGGCTTTACGAACATACATAAGTCTAGGTTTGATTCTCCGTAATTTTCCATGGTCACATGGTAAATTTCCTGCGCATCTCAATGTACACATTAGTACTCCCAAATATTCATATAAAATATAATTCAATAATATAACAATGCACATCATTACTTGCATACAATTTTCATCTGCACAGATTGAATACATCTTTTGTCAAGCAAATTCACATAAGCAATTTTCATCCCAATTCACATAAACTAAACATACATCATAGTTCTATATTCAAAGTAAAGTCCTGCAAATTCATTAACGACATCTATCATTGCAATATCATTCTATCTAATAATCATGTAGTGTTCTATCTCATAAAGCATGTAAGTAAAACATCAATTCATAGCAATGTTATCCAATATCCTGAAGTCATAAAAGTTCTAAATCTCAAAATGCATCAAAACAAAGTATCCATAGTAGTCTAAAATATAAAATCCACTGAATGTCAAACTGAGTCGAGGTGAGGCCTCACACATTTACATCTACAACCGGTAAGCAAGACTGGAAAACTTTAGATGCAAAGGAATTGGAAGATATGAAGAGAGAAGATGATGATTTTGAGAAAATTGAAGCACTATTTTCTAGAAGAATACCTAAAGGACTGGTAGGAAGTAAGTATGAAGGAAAGGCACCTTTTAAATGTTTTGCATGTAATAAGATTGGTCATTTTGCATCTAGATGTCTTGAAAATAATTCAAGATTTGAAGAAAGAGTTAAAAGATCATTTAAGCCTAACCCTGGATATCAAAACAAGTATAAATACAAGAAAAATGGAGACAAATCATGCTACATAGCGGATGAGGAAGGCATTATTGATTCTGATGATGAACTGACAGAAGACTGTGCTAGTGGATCCGACAATGGGAAGGAATGGGTGTTCTTGGCTATCAAGGAAGATGATCCAGCACTAGAAGAGAATGTACCTGAAGAGAAGGCATTTGCTACTAAAATTGAAGACAAGGATGAATGGGTAATTGATAGTGGTTGTTCACATCATATGACAGGAGATAAAGGGAAGTTTCTATCTTTGCAAGAATTTGATGGTGGTCTAGTTAGATTTGGAGATGACAAAGCATGTATGATGAAAGGAAAATGAACTATATCATTGGATGGTAAGAATAATACTGACAATTTTTATTATTTTGAAGGTTTGAGGCATAATATTTTGAGTGTAGGACAATTGGTAAATAAGTGATTTCAACAATTCAAGGATGGAAAATGGAAAATCATTAATAGATTTAGTATGGAGATTGCAATCGATACACAGACAAAAGGTAATATCTTTCATTTGAACTCCAGTGAGAAGACATGTTTGATTACACATATTGATGAGAGTTGGCTATGGCATAAAAGGTTGTGTCATGTGAATTTTGATTGCATTGTGAAGATCAATTCTACTAAGGTAGTTAGGGATATACCTAGGATTATGAAGCCCTATAATCTGGTATGCAAAGAATGTCAAATGGGTAAACAGGTTAGAACCTCTTTTAGGAGTATACAAGATAAATCAAATGATGTTCTTGATCTTATTCATACTAATTTGTGTGGCCCTGCTAGAGTTAAAATTTTTCAAGGTGATAGATATTTCATGCTAATCATTGATGATTATTCTAGAATGATGTGGGTTACTTTTCTGAAAGAAAAATCTGAAGCATTTAAAAAGTTAAAAATCTTTAAGGCTAAAGGGGAAATTGAGACATGATTGAACATTAAATATTTAAGATTAGATCATGGTTGTGAATTCACATCCAGTGAGTTTAACAACTTTTGTGACAAGCATGGTATAAGAAGACAATTTTTTGCTCCTTGGACACCTCAACAGAATGGAGTTGTGGAAAGGAAGAAGATAACTATCTTGGATGCTACCAAAACAATGATGATGTAAGCTAGTCTACCTCATATCTACTAGAGAGAAGCAGTGATTACAATGATTTATACATTCAACGGAGTACATATCAAAGGAGAAATCGATAAGACACCTTATGAATTATGGTTTGGCAATACCCCTATAGTTAAGTATTTCAGAATTTTTGGTAGTAAATGTTATATCAGGAGAGTTGATATCATTGGAAAATTTGATCCTAGATGTGATGAAAGCATATTTCTTGGTTATTCTAATGAAAACAAAGAATATAGATGTTATAACAAGAGATTGTAGAGAATTGTGGAGAGTGCTAATGTCAAAGTAGATGAGCTAAACATAAGTCAAATCAAAGTTTATGAGAAGTAACCAACAATTGAAATGATTATATCTAAACTGGTAGCACTTTTACTAGAACAAAGAGTTGAACCAATTACTCCAATAGTATCAGAGAATTATACAGTAATTGAAGAACAGGGAAGAGGAACAAAAATTCAAAAGACTCCTAGGTATGTGAGATTGAATCATTCAGAAGATCAGATCATTGGGGATAAGAGCAATGGAGTGATGACAAGAAGAAGACTGGAAACTAATGAGGTATGTTTAATTTCACAACTTGAACCGATATCAGTAATTGAGGCATGTAAAGATGAATGTTAGTTGAAAGCTATGGAAGAAGAATTAGATTAGATTGAGAAAAATAACACATGGACCTTGGTTCCCTCACATAAAAATAAAAATGTTATTGGAACTAAATGGATTTTTTAGGAATAAATTGAATAAGGATGGTCAAGCTATAAGGAATAAGGCTAGATTGGTTTGTAAAGGATATTCTCAGAAGGAAGGAATTGATTATGGAGAGACTTTTGAACTTGTAGCTAGGATTGAAGCTATAAGATTATTTCTTGCCTATGCTACTTATAAAAATTACAAGGTTTATCAGATGGATGTTAAATGTGCATTTTTGAGTGGGGACCTTGATGAGGAAGTTTATATTGAGAAACCTGATGGTTTTTCACTATCAGATGATACATATATGGTTTGCAGGTTAAGGAAAGCTTTATATGGATTGAAACAAGCACCTAGAGCTTGGTATGCAAGGTTGGATAAATATCTTTTGAAGCTTGGTTTTACTAAGGGCAGTGCTGATAGTAATTTATATTATAAAATCACTGATGATGATATACTAATTATTAAAGTATTGGTTGATGACATTATTTTTGAAGGTGAAGACAAGTTATGCATAGAATTTTTTAAGAATATGGAGAAAGAATTTGAGATGTCTATGATTGGTGAGATGAAATTTCTCTTAGGTTTGTAGATTACTTAGACTGACAAAGGTATTTTCATCTATCAAACTAAATATGCTAATGAATTGTTGAAGAAATCTGGTATGGGAGATTCAAAACCGGTAAGTACTCCTATGGTTACAAGTGAGAAGTTGACAAGAAAGGATGTTTTTGCACCAGTAAATCCTACAAGATACAAATCTATGATTGGAGTTCTACTTTATTTGACTTAGACTAGGCTTGATATTATGAATGTTATTTGTATTGTTTCAAGATTTCAAAGTGATCCTAGAGAAAATCATGAGATGGCAGTGAAAAGGATTTTTAGATAGTTACAAGGTACATCAAAATATGGCTTGTGGTACCCAAAGGATGATAAATTTACTTTATGTGCATATACAAATTCTTATTTGTCTGGAGATGTTGATGACCGGAAAAGTACTTCCGATGGAGCTTTCTTTCCTAGAAAAAAGTTGTTTTCATGGATTAGGAAGAAGAAGTCATGTACTTCTTTATCTACTATTGAAGCTGAGTATGTTGTTGCTTCTACTAACTGTACACAAGTTTTATGGATGAAGCAAATGTTGAAGGATATAAAGGTGGATTGTGATGCACTAGTAGTTATTCACTGTGATAACTCTACTGCTATTGATATATCAAAGAATCTGGTGTTTCATTCTAAAACAAAGCACATATCTATCAAGTATAAATTTTTGAAGGAGAAGGTGGAAGCAAATGAAGTTAGACTAGTTTATGTGAACACAAAAGAGTAGATTGCAGATATTTTCACTAAACCTTTGCCCAAGGAATCATTTGAGTACTTCAGAGACAGATTGGATTTTCTACCCCTCTAATAGAGACTTGATTGATGTGGTTTGGCATAAGTCCAACATGCATTATCAGAGATACTATTCATTTCGACAGTGATGTGGGATGCTATTGCTCAGGGGGAGTAGTCAGCTTTGTGATTTTTTGCTTTGATATTTTTGTCAGATTTCTGGCATTGATGTCAAAGGGGGAGTTATATTGATGTAAAAAAGAAAAAGAAATTGAAAAATAAAAATAAAGGGGGAGTGATATTGTTGTGAAAAAGGAAAAGAAATTTAAAGCTTTACAAAAATATTTATAGGGGGAGATATTGATATTCAGAGCTATTTGCGGGAGATTGTTGACTGTCTTCCATTGGGGGAGACTTGTTTGGCATTTCTTGATACTTAGATGTTTTTCACATCTAGTGTTTCCATCAATGCCAAAGGGGGATAGTGTTGGCCATTTGGTGGAATTGATTATGTCTTGCATTGATATTTTGTCACTGATGCCAACACTAGCTATTTGGATGCTTTACCGACACCCTTCTGGTCCCTGTAGGTTGAGTGGTTTCTGGTTAACTTGGATCTAACATGATCCAGTATAATTTGGTGATGGAATTGGCTTGTTCGTGATACCCATGCTCATATTTGGATAGTTGGTTTTGGTATTGTGATCGGATGCTATGCTACTTGCCTAGAAGCTTGGTTTCTGGTTCTAGCGAGGGTTTCATTGAAAAAGCTTTTGGTGGAGATCTTTGATGAATTGCATAAGTGGTATTGGTATAGCTTATGGTGGAGTTTCATGATGCTATCGATGATAATGTTTGAAACTTGGTGGATGGATATCATTGTTGTAGCGTGTGGACCTATACTGGGTCCCGGTTGATCTAGTTTATGGACCGACTTTAATGTAACGTGTGGATAGGACCTATTGTTGTATTTTCGGGATGTCTTATGTGTTGATATTATTTTTTTGGTCTTAAGTCGATATGGTTTGTAATTATGTAATTGGATTATTGTCTGGTGGCTGACTTGATTGTTTATGGTCGAGGGCTTGTATACATAGATGTAAGATCCCATTGTACATCATCATGGTTATTTTAGAGGTCATGGTCAAGGAATGTAATGTGCGAATAATATAATATCATCCAGGCAGAGGAGTTGGTTGATCATTGGAGATTAAATTGGGTTTATGTAAGAGGATTTAGTCCTCCAGTATTGAGATTAATCAGAACTGTACTCAGGCATAGGAGATGCTATCTTTTGCAGTTCAACACTTCTCCGGTTTGTAGTCTGAATTTCTATGTAGTCAATGAGGCTCCTTTTGTGATGACTAGTGTGATCTAGGCTATTGGCCTTCCTACAAGTGCAGGCCCCTCAATTTTAATTCACATACTTACTGCAAAAGTATTATTTGATTGTGGGTAGGCTTCCCACCATGGGTTTTCCCTTTACCGGGTTTTCCACATACAAATCTTGGTGTTATGTGGATGGTATTTATTCTGTGATTATTGTTTATGCTTAATTGGTTTATCTGCTATTCTGATATTAATGTTTTGGGTTCTTGTATTAAAGTTCAAATTGCTAATGTTTCCAATAATTTGTGACCATTGATTCAGCCCCCCTCTCATTTGTCTTTTGGTTATTTGAACTATCTATCAGATCTCATCAATATCAGCAACCATATGCTTATAAGGAGGAAAAGATCTCAGCAGCTTAGCAACAATTTCATCTTCTTCAAGGGTTCCACCAACACATCTGATACCTAGGACCAGATCATTCACCTTAGCCATGAAAGAGTGTATATTCTCATCATCTCCCATCTTCAATAACCCATACTTTCTTTTCAAACTTTGCAACTTAGCAACTTTCACTTGTTTATCACCTTCATACATAATTTCAAGCTTTTCCCAAATCTCATGTGTAGTATGAAGTCCCATTACATTTTTCATTTCAAAATTATTCAGGCCACTAAGAAATGCTTCCTTCACTCTAATGTTATTTTTATCTTCCTTGATCTCATCAGTAGTAACTGGTCCATTTGGAGAAGTAGAATAAGAATTCTTTGTAATCTTCCCCAAGATATTTCAAGTGCACTTCTATCTGGTTCTTCCATATAGAATAGTTACTTTCATCAAATCTCAAACTATCCTTCTTAAAGATAACACCTTGAGCTACCATCCCAAATATTCTCAAGTGATTAAGCTTCTTCTAGAGGATCTAGCTCTGATACCAATTGTTAGCAACAAAGAGGAGGAAAAATGATAGTGAGGGGGGGGGGTGTGAATCAGTTTTCATTGTATCTACAAACTTAAATACAAAAATAGATATGATAAACAAAATCAATGATAAAGATAAGAAAATTAATATCACAACACACAACACCAAGATTTTGACGTGGAAAACCCAGTTAAGGGAAAAACCACGGTGGAACCTACGCATAGTAAGATGATACTCTGCAGTAGTATACAAAAATATTACAATGGGGAATGCACATGAATTTAGGCATATTGCCTAGATCTCACTACTCAAAAGATAATGACAAAAAAGGATACAACCCTTAGGGAAGTCTCACTGAGTTACAACAAGATTCAGACTACAATCCGGAAGAAATGAATTGAAAGAATAACATCTCCAAATGCCTGATTATAGTTCTGGTTAAGCACAGATGTCTTCTCAGCAACACCAATCTATTCTCAAATACAACACTTAAAGATGAATCCTTGTTCACACATTAAATAATCTTTGATAATGCAGACACAACCTCAATACCAAAATTACATAAATATATCACCTATTTATACAATTCATCAACCTTGATAACAAGGTTAGCTAAACCCTCAACTCACAAATAAAAAATTGCATCAAATGATACAAAGATAGACCATTGAATTGATATAATGATTTCTATGACATAAAAGGAACCTAATTGAAATTCTCAAATTCTTAACTCCATCAGAAATCTCGCCAAGATCAACTGCAACACCATACACCACCAAGAAAACTACATAACACAAATATCATCACTGGTTCATAGAAACCATAAAAAACTTGCACAATAATCAATGCAGAACACCAAAAAAAATAGGACACAACTATGAAATACCAGAAAGAATATTATAAACATAAAAAATAGCTGCACCAATACCACCTATCAAATCTTCATCTGTCAACATCTAAATGCTCAAGAACATAATTAATCAACAATTGTCACGAAGAAGGATAACTTATAGAGCACAAAATCACGAACCATCTAAAATGAAGATACACAAGACCATCCCAGACAATATCTCAAAATATTAGCTCAACATTAGATCACACCAGAATATACCAGAGGAAATACGAAACTTAGCAAAGCACAAAAACTGCAAACCAAGATCATAAGATCTTCCCAATCTGCAATCACCGGAGTAAATCATAGGAATATGTTGACATGAATGACAACAACATGTCCTATAAGAAACACTCAATAATAATATCCAACAATTAGACTGACTGATTTGATCATTTATGATATCGATGATTATGTGTGATGTGTGTATGAGCGATTATGGACAGTTTCACGTGTGCAATTGAAGGATTTGTGCTCTAAAATACAACATAACATCATAATAGAGTGGTGTTGTAGAGTTGAGTAAGATAAAATAGTTTTTTGTTAACTGAAACTATTTCAGGCATTTGTAGATGTTGTTTATCAGGTTAGACATTCCAATTATTATATGTAATCTTTTGTAAGGTGGTGAGCCTTTTGGGGTTGTAGCCCTTACTTGTAATTGAGAAGTGAGCTCTAGCCAATGTGCTTGAATGCATGTGCATTTCACTTATGTAATATTTTTATACTTCTAGTAGATTACATTAATATTATGGGTTTGAATCTCATTGTGGTTTTTCAATTAACCGGGTTTTAACGTAAAAATCTGGTGTTATGGTGTTGCTTATCTTTGTTATGTGTTTCCGCACTTTACTTTTCTTCATTTGCGTTGAGTGGTTGAAAGATCAAGGTAATAAAGTTAAAAATTGTAGAACACTTATTCACCCCCCTCTTAGTGTTCCTTGATTCCAACAACATAGAGACATGGAATTAGAGATGCAACATGGAATGAAGAGTGATGCAAATGTTTTAAGGTGATACAGTGTTATAGATGTGCTATAGTTTAGAGATGGATATTAGATTAGATGAGTATTAATATGTGAACTATTATTTGCATATTGATAGATGTTACTCTCTTTTTTAATTCAATCTCTTATTATTATTATATCTCCAACAAGTATTTTGTATCTTTTCCTAAAGAAGCGTTCTTTAGTTGTGCAAGTATTTCTTTTGTATCTTTCTCGAAGGTTGTGTGCCTTAGCTTGCAAGTTTGAAGTAGTGAGCTCACTACCCTATGGCCTAAATCACTGTTAATACTTATTATATATATATTTTTTGAATCTCACCATGGTTTTCCCAATTTGAGTTTTCCACATAAAAATATTGGTGTTCTTGTGTGGATGTGTTTGTTGTTTCAGTTATTTACTTTCATGCACATGTGGTAGATGATTATTATGGTTTTGATTTGCTCAAGTTTTGGCATATGCTGATTCACCTCCCTTCTCAACAATCTAGTAGTGTTTGTAGTGCCCCCACCCTAGTCAGCTTTGTAAAACCGGTTTGACCTTGGTTGACTTTTATGTGGCATTCTTGAATTGTTGATTTATAATGATGTAATGTTGTAGTCATAGATGATGATTATTGTGCGTACCTATTAAGGTGCTTTTGCATTGATTCTTAGGTAAGTTTAATTGTTCCCCTAATTCTTGTTATTGATCTTGAGCTAACAGCTTCATTAAATATATATGTATGTATGTATGTATGCTTGTGTGACTCCTGGTTGCAGGAGATTATAGGTACAGTACTGCCTAGGTGTGAGGTTCATCTTCATCGGGATTCATAGGGTTGAGTATACATCTTTCATCCTTAGAATTTGGATTAGGTGGCCGTAAAACCCTCATCTTACCCAAGTCATGCTCAAGTGAGCGTTGTCTGTGGTCCGTCAGTTTCCCTTTTCATTTGGGTTTGCAAGTCATGTATTTGGTTGGCTTTCTTGGGTTGCATGCCTTGCGTGTGGTAAAATTGAGTATTTCATCCTAAGTATTTAACTTGATTTAATGTGTTCATTTACGCATTAGTAATTGAGGAATTAAAATAAATAGGTTTCTTTTATGTGATTAATCATTAATTAAAAAGATCGCTCTATTTATGTTTGTAGCAAGTTTTATTTAATGGTTAATTTTTAATCATGAATTTATTTAGTTTATGCATTTTGAAAGGGAAGATTTAAATTTATTCGAAATAGAAATAATTTAATCTCTTTTGCATTTTGGAATAGAAAGGTTAATTTTAACAATTTAATAAAATCGGTTTTAATTAGAAAAGCAAATCTAATTTATATATATTTGATATAGTGTGAAAGATTGATTTTGGGATTTTATTTTAATTAAAAAAATATATTTTACCCTCATTAATATTGTGAAATATAAATGTTAGTTTTGTTAGAATTGAGAAAATTAAAATTAAAAATTAAATGAGGGAGAGAAACATTTTGATTTTAATTAGCCAAAAAACAAAAAAAACAAACAAGTTTAGAATATTTGTATAGTTTGAAAATAATGATTTTTCATTTTAATTAAAAGAAAGTGTTTAAATTCGAAAATAGGAGATTAGGTCAAATTTCTTTCATTTAACCTAGGTTTGAAAATATTTTTGGGGTTGTTGATTTTTTTGGAAAACATTTTTTTTGGATGGTGAGAATTAGGGATTTTGGAGGAGAAGAAGGATTTCTTGAGTTGGAGGATTGGGCTCTTCATTAGATCTTTTCTAGGAATGCTTATTGAGGTAGGAATTTGTTTATCTATTTGGTTATTTTTTTTCAAAAAAAAGGGGGTTTGGATGTTCATCATGCAGTTTTATTTTAAATCCTCCTTTGAATGTCCTCAATATTAAGATTCTTAGTAGAAATTAGTTAAAGTTTGACTGATTTGTGGAATCATTGTATGTGAAAGGAGCTTCTTTATGCCCAAGATTTACTTATTTGGTTTAGATATTCAACAAAGTTTGGTTTTTGGAAAAACAAGATTATGCTCGAAAAAAATTCAATATTGTTGGTTCTTCAACATTCTGGAAAACTGTTTGAAGTCCTTGTTTTGGACTTTGAATATTATTTCAAACTAGGCTTTCCCTTTTATTATTTTGATTTGCCCTTATTAAATGTATTTTAAAATATTAATATCAAAAAATAATTGGGCATTAGGGTTTGGCGGGCGAAGGAGCCGAGGCTCAACTCATGCTGCCTCCCTCCCCCTCTTTCCTTCGGGTTTGCAGCTTTTCCTGTGTCCACATTGTGGGTCGCAGGGACCTGCATCCACATTGTGGGCCATAGGGACCTGCGTCCACATTGTGGGCCATAGGAAACCTGTGTCCACATTGTGGGTCGCAGGAGACCCACATCCACATTGTGGGCTGTAGGAGACCTGTGTCCACATTGTGGGCCGCATGAGACCTGCGTCCACATTGTGGCCTGCAGGGACCTGCGTCCACATTGTGGCCTGCAGGGACCTGCGTCCACATTGTGGCCTGCAGGGACCTACGACCACAATGTGGTTCGCAGGAGCTTGCGTCCACTTGTGGCCGCAGGGACCTGCTCCATCCCACTCTCGTGGATGGGAGGTGGTACCTACAGGCTTAGGGTTTATTTAATTTTTTTTTATTATTATTTAAAAAAATAAAAAAATATATAAAATGAAATATATGCATCCTGATTTATGGTGTGGTTAAAAGAAGTTCGTAATATATTTTTATTAAAGTCTATTTTATATAGTTTTAATTCAGTTAATAGTTATTATTAATATATACTTTATTGATGAAAATTAATATATATATATATATATATATATATTAAATAATACTTAATTTGAAGTTTGTGTATTATTAATTATTAAATTAATTATATTTTATTAATCATGGATTAATAAATATATATTAATTAATATTTAATTTTGGAATCTGTTTTTAATAGGGAAGTATCTTTTGGAAAAAAATTAAATATTGTTTAAATTGGAAGATCTTTGAAATAATTTTTTTTTATTATTTGGTAATTTTTAAATAATATATTATTCAGGAATATGTATTATTTTTTATTTGAATGATATAGGACATCTGAGAGTTTTAGAAATGAAATTACTAAAGTATATGAGTATTTGAAAAATGAATTATTTATCATTGGATATTTTGAAAACTTAAATGATATGCTATTAGAATTACTGGAAATTTAATAATGTATCGATTTGAAAATTGGTAAGTTAATGATATCTTCATTTAGTAAAATAAATGGTTTATTTATATTCTTCCTCTATATTATGAAATAGACAAATGATAATATTGCAATTTTAGTATTGTATTCACCTTGTAATGGTGATTTTTCTGTTAATATATTTTTGAAAACTTAGATCATTTAGAAAACTTGATCGATTTTTATTGTTTAAACCAATAGGAAAGAAGATTGTCCTTTCTCGGTTATTACCTGTGCAAGTTTAATTTATGTATTTTCTTTTGTTTAAAGTAATGGCAAGTCCTTGATATGTTTGTTTGGACCCTGTCATTTGGTTGATTTGGGGTACCTGTTTGTATCAATGGTCTCTAGTTTGGTTGTTGCCTTGTGATTATGTTATAATTGGTCTTGTCCTTTATGTGGGTGTAGTGTGTTGATTTGTGGTTGACCATAGTTGGTCAGGTCTCTAGTTAGAGTACCGTCAGGCAATGGACCTTGTATTTTCTTTTTATATGTTCAGTTGGATCTGTTTCTACGTAGGGATCGTCTATGTAATTATCAACCGATGTGGTCATTTGTATATTGGTTATGCTCGCCTTGATGGCAAGAATGTAAATGATGTGAAACTTATGTACCCAGAACTTATTTAAATGATCAGAGGGGTCTTGCAGTTGAGCAGACCCAGAGATGTAGCCCTTTAGGGGTGAACTCTGATACCATTTGGTGTTATGTGATGCTTTTGTTCTTATGTATCATATTTAGTGTTAGCATGTATGGATGACATTTTGATAGAATGTATAAGTGGATTAGATGAGATTTATCGTATATGCATGTATGCCGTCGTCTCTCAAATGCAATATATTGGATCATGAAGGAATGTATTCTATTAATGTTAATGAAAATAAATATGCATGAAAAGACCTCATTAGTTATGATGAAATTATAGTGCGTTTTTGGAACAAGATGCATGGCATGTGTTTAATGTAAAATTGAATGTAATGAATGGTTAAAAATTATCAGATGAACTCATTTGGTCTTTTACATTTTAACCTTAATAAATGAACTTCATCTTATTAGCTATATTTTAACTATAATGGATTAACTCATTTGGTTATTTTCATTTTAACCTTAATAAATGGACTTCATCTTATTAGCTATATTTTAACTATATCGGATGAACTCATTTGGTTATTTACATTTTAACCTTAATAAATGAACTTCATCTTATTAGCTATATTTTAACTATAATGGATGAACTCATTTGGTTATTTACATTTTAACCTTAATAAATGAACTTCATCATATTAGCTATATTGTAACTAAATTGGATGAACTCATCAAGATATCTATATTTTAACCTTAATGGATGAATTCATATGTTATCTACATTTTAACTTCAATGGGTAAATTTCCTCATGTTAGACTCATCTTCAACCATAATAGATGAATGCGTCCTATTTTCTACAATGTTAATTTATTGAACAAATTATACCCTTGTTTAAAGTAACAACATGAAATTAAGATAACCTGCTTTTCTGCGTCAGATGTCGCGAGTTGAGTTAGATGTTAAGGTACATAATCATGTTGGGAAACTCCTTAAGTATTGTTTAGTCTTCCGTTGTGTTATCTGAACCTTTGATAACTCATTGTATCATCATGTTGTGTCTTCTATTAAAAAATAAATAAAAATTTTCACTCCATTTGTGTGTTTTAGCTTTATCCCTTCGGGGTTTCCTGGCGGGGCATTACAGTGTTGAACAATTGATATTAGAGATTTGGTTCCCGAAGAGATATTTTAACCACCGAGGTTGATTCGAGATTTTGAACACTATGTTTGAAGAAGAATTTAATGATATGGATGCTAGGGTACAAAGTGACTAGGATGATGTTGATGGTCTTGTTGATATAGATTGTGAGTCAAGATCTGCATTGGAAAACATGGATGATAACAGATAAAAATACAAAAAGACAGTTGAAAAGATTGCATATTTGAGAAGCTTACTTTATAAAGGAAAAAAGGTCATTGATGATTTTGAAATAAATCTTGATGAGAAGTCAGATCATAAATCATTCCTTCAATGGAAATTATCACTATTGTAATTTATTTGGACACAAGGTAAGTGAATACAAAAGTAGGTCAAATTGGAATAGATATGGAAATTTAGGTTTTAGTAGAGATATTCAATATTTCAATGGATACTGCTATGTTTGAAATGTATATGGGCACAAAGTTGTTGGGTATAGGTCAAATAAGAGTTTTAGAAGGAGTGGAAATGGTGGAATAAATGCAAGTAAACTACAACACTTTTTTTGTATCCTATAACTGTAATGAAGTAGGACATATTGTGAGACACTATAGAAGTAATGAGAAGGCAGTTGATCTGGAAATAAAATTGATAACAATAAGGAGAAGGAGAAAATGAAGATGAATTGGGTACAAAAATTAGAAGACAAAGTGGAAGAGAATATTAAAGATGGATATGCACCTACCATGGGTGTTGACCCTTCTTCCAAAAACTAATTCAGATTGCATTGTTTGAGGGGGAAGAGCCTAACACAAATCTCTTGCGTTCCTTTATGGTTTGAATGATAAGTTATTTATAGAATGGTAGGCTGTTAGAAAGGTAATTTGAATGGTTTTTGAGTGAATTTAATGGTCAGAAACTTTTTTTATGGTCTCTGGTATACAATGAATCAAATTTTTTAGGAAATTTTTGAAAACCCTAAGTGATAAGTATACATAATTTTCTCAAATTCATATTGTCAAATTCCAATTGAGGAGCTAGTGAATGTGAAGTGGAGCAAAATCATTACTGCATTCAATTGAAGGTAAATTTTCAAATTGTCAATGTGCTTGATGAGTCTTAACCCATTTTTGGGACTCGTCTATTTATTTTTATGGTAGAATACCCTTATCAGTGCTTCTTCTATTGTTCCCAATAAAGTTATTCATAAAGAGGATTCATACTCTTACATTCATGTTCCTATGAATGAGTATGATCATAGCAAAATCAGTGACTTTAAGGTAATTAATCTAGTTGATGGTTTGTAGAGGTTTAAGCTTGATTATGCTAGTCTAGGGCACATGGGGTTGGATACTCGGTGCAATTTTCCTATGTTTTCAAATGAAGTAGTAATGATTGCGTTGAGAATAATTCATGAAGATTACTTATGGTTGGATCAACCATACCTAATTTCCAAGGAATCCCTAAGGGGTGTGATCAACTTATGCTCTATCAAAAGGGAGCCTACTCTAAAATTAGTAAAGAATGTGGAAGTAAACAAATTGACTAGAGTTGTATTTGATAAGAAATCCTTTCAAATTGATAGCATTATAGTTTTGGGTGAGATATGTGATGATGAGAATTTTGTACAAAGTTTATCTCAGAAATTAGGAAGGATCTTCCTCTATGATAATCCATGGCTTATATGGTAAAGGAGAACAAGGATTATGATTTGTGTGAGATTTTGAGGCATTAGCTGCTTGATAATCTTTGAATGATAAAGGATGAGAATTACCCCTTTTGGTATGGCCCTCTTGTTGTTTGATTGGTATTTTACTTTCTAAATTCATTACTCAGAATGAAAAGCCTTGTGTGGAGGGAAGATATGATTATTGGTGCATAAATTAAAAATAATATAGATAATTTGGATAGTGGTAAGGATTCTTGTTCTTTAGAGGGAGATGGTTAGCAGAAATAGGATTTCTCTGAATGTTGTTGAGTGGTATAAGAATGAGATTACTTTCATGGTTTATAAGGATAATTGTTTTATGGAGGCTGTAGTGCAAAGGACTTCATGGGTGTCCAAGCTTCCCTATGAAGTATCTAAGGATGAATATATGGGTATTGTTGAGATTCTTCTTAAATTGCCTAAATATATGAATGCAGAAAGGTTTAGAAATTTTGGTCAGATCATGAGAAAACCTAGTGGTAAGAAATTTGATATTATTAGTGTGTTTTCAAAAGAAGATGTTGTAAAAAGGACTAGGAATTAATGTACAAATGCTTTTTCCTTTTTTTCTAATGCATTGAAATCTGAGCATATGAGTTTGATTGAGAAGGAAAGTATACACACTATAATGGTGAAAAGTGAAGAAAGATAACCAAAAAAGGATAATGTGGAAGCAGGTGTTGTAAAAGAAAAAAAGTTTGTTGCTTACCCTTCTTTTTATAGGGAAAGATCTTTTGAAGATGATAGAGTACCTGATATAATTGAATGACCAAATGGTCTGAAGGATATCGGTAACTTGCATCTTATAGTTCCAATATATGATTAGGATGTTATTGAACAAGCATTTTTTTCTTATCTTCTCTAGAATAATCATGTTCTTGGTGATGTTTCAGACTCACTTCTGAAAGTGTTGGTGGAAATGATGTGTAATGGTGAAAAAGAGGTGATTGAATGAGAGATCAAAAGGAAAGCTTTCCTTCCCTCCAAGGAGAGATGAAAGTTTCACTACGAATTTCCCTTCAAACACTTTATCCCCACTACATTTAAAAGAGGGGGGGAATTCAATAGATCCAATCTCTTAAGAAAGAGATTGAATACTAAATGAATTGATAATGGTGTTAGAATGACAAGATAACCCTCTTTTAGAATGGAAAATGATTGAATTATGTGTTTTGAGACTAAGTGTAAAAGTAGAAAAGAACTAATTATAACTTAAGATAGAAGCATGGGATGAAGTTGTGTAGTTGGATCTGGCTATAATATGTCGAGACGAAGCTGCCTAGTGAATTTGAGGAAAAGTTGTCAGGACTATCTTGAAAGTGCACACGGTCCTCCAAAAAATCCACGAAATGAAAAAGGGTTTTTCCAGCTCTGCAAATGGAGTCCAAATATGCAAGAACACATGCACACCTACAACCTACACATAGAAAAGAGAGGAAAAGGGGTTGGGATTGGGGGTTTTCCTTCAGATCTGTTGTCTATATTTTGAGTATTGGGATTTTTCTTCTTTCAATCCGCTAAAATCTGCAAGGGTTTAGTATTTCTTTCTGCCTCTGAGGGTTATCTTTCTAGGGGTTTAGGGTTTCGAAATTTCCCATTTTCATCTTGTAGGCCTTGCATTCTTTTTCCTTGTTTCTTTTTCCACTTAAGTGGAAGGGTTAGTCTATAGTGTGAAGAGGGGCCCTTTTTAGGTTTTATCCTAGTTGGGTTATGATTTCTCTTAATTTTCTGCCTTTTTCCTAAGTCTTTTTCGTCCCTTGTCGGGTCTCTTAATCATCGTGCAAGTTCCTGTTGATCCTGTGGATATCGCTATACTGCAAAGAGAAGATGTGTGAAGATTATTCTTCGTGAAACAATGACTAATAGTGGGACCCTCATTTCTTTAAAGTCTTTCAGAGGATGCTAAAGTGTGGGTAAGTTTCATTGAGATCTACTGCGGTCACTGAGTCGCATGGTTAAGATGCGTGAAGATTATTCTTCGCAAAACAATGACTAATGGTGGGACCTACCTTTTTGAGGATGTTGCTATGGGTGTTAAAGTGACTGCATGTTTGATGATGATCAAGGGTTGTCTCTACTCTACAATGCAAAGGTATTTGAAGTTTACCCTTCGCAGAGTAGTGACCGATGAGCTGGCAATCTGGGTGGCACTAAGTTGGTGGGTCCTGATGAGGTGGTAAAACACGTGGCATAACAGGTGGAAGTATTTGCAAGGCAGTTCTGCAAAAAGGGAAAATGATCCAGTTGCCCGAAATACATGTGGCTGTCAGAAGGTAGAAACTGATACTTGTGAGCAAATAAATGGATGACAGGTAGATACACCAGGCATAAGTGCGGGCTAAGTAAATCAAAGGTATAGGGCCCACTTTGATAGTTAAAGAAATTAAAATCCGGAAGCGTTTCATGGAGATCTACAGTCATCACTGACCCACTGGTTGAAGTCATGTGAAGTTTAAGGTCCACAACCCAGCGACAAACCATTCATAGTCACGGTGAGATAAAAGTTAAAGGGCAGACAGTTATAGCGAACGATAAAGATCGAGCGGTTAAGTGAAGATCCAAGGATTGTCGCTACATCGTGAGATGAAGATGTGCAATGTTTAAAGTCAACACTTTAGCGAAAAACCGCGAGCGGCTAGCCAGGAAAATAGTTAGTAGATGATGGTTAGTGCTTGGCGGTTAAGTTAAAGTTGCATGGGGAAGGTAAAGTTCATAAAAGTTTGGAAGAGATCTACGGTGGTCATTGAGGTGCATGGTGAAGTTGTGCGAGGTTTAAGGTCTATGACCCAGTGATAAGCCATTACTGGTAGGCCCAGGTGATGGTTAAGACTGAGTGTTAAGGGGAAAATAGTTATGGTGAGATAAAGGTTGATTTAGCTCCATAGGATCTAAGGGTCATCGCTGACCTGCTGGTTGAAGGTGCATGGCATTTAAGGTCTGCAGGTCAGCAAAAAAGGAAAATAAGTTTTTTTTAGAAGTGACTGGTTATCTGTTGGTGCCAAAATTTGAATTTATGAAATTGATTGTTGAAGTGTGCCTCTTAATTAGCCCTAGGCAAGTCCCTAGTTACTGCAATAAATTTCTCATAAGGCCAAGTTTTTCCTATTTGCATTTAAAATTCTCAAACATGAACCAGAGTGCAAGGTGAATTTTCTCTAATCACGGGTAAGTTTCTTGAAATCCTGCTCTATAATTGTCGACTGCTTGGTGTGCTAGGTTTCTGATTTTCTGACGGGGCTAAAGGGTTAGTTAGTTAAAGAAAGTAAATTTCCTTAAGATGGCTCCATAGAGAGAATTTAGAGGGAAGGTCAATTATTAGGAAAGAGCCATCTGTGATGACTTCCTGGAGAAATTGACTCTGTCAACCAATAGTGTAGCAAAGATTAAAGAACTTGTGCCCAATTCTCCCCACCTAAGGGTTAGTGATGGTCTGTGTGACAAAGGAAATTGGTTAAGGGATGCATAGATAGGAATGATAGGGTTAGGACTCTTCAGGGTTGCTTTTGGTCAAAGGTATTCTACCGCACCGAGCAATAGTTTGTGGGAGCTAGATATAGGAAAATTGATAGTGCCTGGGGTTTTTATGGATGTGGACCTTTTGACCCAGATTTAGCCAATTATGACCCTATGGCCAAAGTAATTAGAAATGTGAATGGAAGGGTTCTGATTGAAATAAATGATGATGAGTTTAAAAAGGTTTTCAGACTCAGTGAAGTCTCCAATTACTTAGAGCCTATCAATTTTGAGACATTGGCTAAGGTTTATGAGACACAAAGGGATCATCTCCTAAGTGGTCCATTGAAGGAGTTCTTTATAAAGATAGGAGGATTAACAGTGGTAGGCCTAAGCACCATGGAGCCCTTCTCCCTAAACCTTTTTACTTTGAGGGCTAAGGGAATGTACTGGTCTCTTTTCCAAATTTTTGGAGAATATGCAGAAACATCCATGCCCACACATTACATGCTTATGATGGCATAAATCCTTAACCCATCCTTGGCCATAACATTTGACTTTTCTCCCTACCTCATTGATGCTATTCATGAGGGTTTGATAGTAATTTAAAATGCCAAAGTAGTCAGGCCTTTTGGATAGTATTCCCTCCTTATGCACATGTTCTTATTCAAGGGTGCATACTACTTTGCCAGTGAGATGGATTTATTAAAAGAGAAAGATGGAGAAGAAATGCTAGTACAATTATGGAGCTCTACCCTATCTTGGGACAGAGAGGATGCTAGCTACCTAAAATTTGACAGATGTTTTGCATCTAGGATTAGGACCTTGATGTGTTCTGAAAACCCTAGGATTCCCAAAGCCCTTCTCGAGTTCCTCAGGCCAAAAGAATTTGTTGAGGACATCAAAATTGTGCATAACTGGGGTGATATTTATTTATACCCTATTTCTATTGTTTTTAGAGTTTATGGGGTTAGAGGAGCTCCATATCTTCTCCCTTACCAGGTCCCCTTGAAGATTGGAATTGCAGAGGTGTTGAGCCAATTAGGAAGTCTGCAGGAAGGAGAATTGACAAACAAAGGCAAGGGATCTATTTTCCCAACTGTAATCATGGCTCACCAATTTGTAATTACTAAGGGAGGATGGGTACATTTTGACAAGTTCCTTCAACATTACAGGTTGTCCACTACGATAGTAAGATTTTTTGACCCAGAAGGGTTTTTCAATGATATGTTCAGAAAAAGAGTCAGATGTGGAGGGAGGGCCCACCAATTCCACTTTCTTGAAGATTTGATCAAGAATCAATTCAACTTAGATGAACAGGAACTAAGAAAATAAAAGTGGATTGCATACAAGAAGTCCATTGACTTCATCAACCAGTTTGACAGTAGTTATGATCCTTTGGCTAGTTTTACCCCTTTTGAGGAGAAGGTAAAATTTTTGATACTCCATTATGAGGATTTAATGTAGGTTTTAAAGGAGAAGAGAGAAATTATTTTGAAAAATGACCCTGAGAAGGTTAAACTTGTCTTAGCTAAGCTTTCATTTACAAAGGTAGTGCCCCTAGGAGATTATGTAATACAAAAGAGATCAACATACAATGTGTTGATGTCGGCAAGAGATGAGCCCTCCTCATCAAAAGGAAAAAGGCCTGTAATAGATGTGGTAGAAATCCAAGATTCTCCCAGAGGCAAAGAGTAGAAGAGGAGATACAAATAGGTGAAGCTTTATACTCTCCATCCCAATCCCTAATTCATGTGGGAGATGAACATGTAGTAGCAGAGCAACTATTGCAATTAGGAAGTCTTGGGGAAATTTCCCTCACTTATGAGGAGTTGCAAGAAGGAATTCCTGAGGAGCCAAAAAGTGCCCAAATGGACTTAACTGTAGGGGAGTTTATAGGCAAAGAACTGGACCCTGTTATCAAATAGGCTAGTGAGGAGTTTTTGGCCGATAATAATTTGTCAAAACAGGATCTTTCATGCAGTTTGTTTGGAGAACAAACATGGAAAAATTCAAGAAAAGATGTGAGAAAATGAAAATGGAGTATCCAGATAAGGACACATCTACAGTTGAAGAAGAGGTTAAGAAAGAAATGATGACTGAATTTGAAGCCATTACCCTTGAGAAGGGGAGAGAAATGATAGCAAAGGTTGGAGTGTTAATTCTCCCTGAGTGGGATATAGCTGACACATTAATCCTTGATGCTATCAGAAAGGAGACAAAGCCCTTAGAAGGGGTGACCTTTAGCAAGGATCATGTTGCATTGGTCATGTGGTCATTAAGAAGGGAAGAAATTAGGAAAAGAAAAGGCCCCTCGGAGTCCATCTAATCAGGGGGGGTGATTGTAAAAAGAGTGAAAGACACAGGGCTGGTGGAGGCTGCTGGTACCATTTTGGAGTCTACAAAGTTCAACATGGCAGTAGGTAAGAGAGAAGAAAAAGAGAAGGCTGACATCCATGTGAAGATGGAAGTAATTTTAAAAGCATACAATGAGGTTAAGGTGGAATTATCCCACAAGGATAAAATAATTGCAAAGTTAAAAGGTCAGATTGAAGGGCCGCAGTAGAAAGGTGAATCTTCCATTTTGATGATTGCTTCCACTCCAACAACATCTTCACCCACTGTCCCAATCGTTGAGTTTCCCCCATCCCTAGGACATCTAGTTTTCAATCATCTAAGACTCTTTAGGATAAAATAGAAAAGTTGAAACAAGCTCAAGCTGTTTTTGCAAGCAAGTATGAAGAGAAGGTTAGAGGCATAATTTTGAAGTTTGTTGCAATAGTAGGGGCTCCTTTTGTATATATATACATGAAGAGAATTTTGAATATGTTGACCTCTTTAAATGAGGATAAAGCTATTTTGGAGCCAATTCTAAATAAATGGATGGCTAGGGAAGCAGATTTGGAACTTATGTGCTCACCCAATTAAGGGGCAGATGCTGATGCCACCATTAAGTCCACCCATGAGTTAGTAAAAGGTATGTCTAGGTTAGCAAAAGGATGAGCTTGTCTAGAAAGAAAAGCAAACCTGTATAGGAAAGAGTACACTAATCTGAAATTTGAATTATTTCTTGGAGGTTTTGTTAATACTAGCAAAATGAAGGATGAAGACGTATGGCTTGGTGAGTTAAGCTAGAAATTGTCACAACAGATAAATAATGTTATCAATTCAGATTACACATCTTTATTTATTCAAACAATTGAAGAAATTGAAAAGATGAAGTCACATTATGGTTTTTTGGAGGCAAAAGTCAAGCAGTTAAGAAGCACTTGGAAAAGATTAAATAAGCCAAAGAATAAAATTGTTAGTTACTCTTGGCCTAGTGATGATGAGTTTCAAGAATGGAAAGACAAATATATGATGCAAGAAGTGGAGGCTCAAGAATAGCTAATTGATGTGGCAGCTTTGCAACAACCCTTAGGAGGTTAGGAAGGAAAATGGTTGTAACCTCTTCTAAAGAGGAAATTACGATTGTAACAAAACTATTCCTAGGAAAGTCCGAAGCTTCTTCGCATCCATATCATTATAAATGGATACTAGGAATTCAAAAAGAATCATCACAAGAATTTATAAAGAATCTCTACTAAAATATATTTAAGGTTTTTTGGTTCTTTCAGAAATCACCTTGAGTTATGTACGATTGTGAAAATGAATATTAATATACAGATCAAAGCATTTTGAACGTAGGTCTCTGTTGTCTTCTTGTGTACATTCATTGATTTACTTATTTCTTTTAAATAATCTAGGGTTATTTGATTGAATAGGGTTTGCAAGGCAATCTTACAGACATGTTTTAGGTATTTCTCTCAAGGAGGGGAATTAAATACACGTGAAATCTTTCTGTTAGTAAATCAATATTTTTCTGCTTGAATTTGATGACTGGGTTTAGCATAAAGGAAAGACTAAAATATATGTCAGGCATATATTAGGTTGATGAAGCCGAAGTGATGAGATTCATGTGAATGTCTAGATTTGGAATTATTGTTTAATTTGGGTGACTCTGTAGCCCAGATAAGGCACTGATATCATTCATGGAGCTTTTTCTATCTTACTTGGGGTTGAGACTGAAAATGAACACATGTTTTCTTCTAAGTTTCAGTATTATTGAGGTGATGAGGTTCATAGGTTTCTAACACTAGTTTACTATGGATCTTATATTATAATTGTGAAAGTATTCACAAGAGATATACCCACCTGAGCTTTAGATAAGCTTAAAGTGTAGAAGGTTTTGTTTAAACCTTGTTATATGTTATTCTGGATTTCTATTTTCTTATTGTCCTCTCCACATGCAAAAGAGGCTTTAATTTTTCTTATAGAGGGGATAGGGAAATTAGAATTTGAGGACAACAAGATCAAAACCCAATTTTGGAATAAACCAAATGATGAAAGAAAGTACTTGCAAGTAAATGTAAATGAAGACTGAAATGTAAATCACTTCAAGGGAGGATGCAATAGGAATGTGGATAGAATTTCTTATGTGGAATTGAATGATGAAAGAGATCTCCTCTTCAATGGTTAAATCCTTGACTTGAATGCAACACCTAGCCTTGAAGGGAGACTTGAGAATGCTCAATGCTTGAAAGGGATGCTCGAATGCTTGAATGCTCTTGAATGGTTGATTTCTTAAACTTGTCACTTATGCCAATTTTTCACTTTATTGAAGTTCACTTGTGCAAATGAGAGGATAAATACAACTTATATATTCATGAATTAGGGTTAACTAACTGATTTTTTGTCATAGGTCGACACAGGGAGAGTTTTCCCTCTCAAATCACAAAGACCAATGCAAAGTTTGAATGATGGGACCCTGAAATAGGGCAGGCACAGGGACACCATTCCCCTATCCTAGGGGGAACAAGGGTGCCACGCCCCTATCCTGCCCTTATCTCAAGACAAAAAGAAGGTTCAAGCAGTGTGGGGGGCCAAAACAAGAATAGTTCAAGGGAATTGAGGAGGTCTTGCACAATGATTTCATCGAGTCTTAGTAGAAGGTTGAGAAGAAGGAGGAACATTTATTGAAGGAGTAATATTCTCCTCTTTGATAGTTGAAGGTTTAGGTTGAGGTCTTTCAGGTTGGACAAGAGGAGAGGCAAGCCTCTTCTCCCTATAAGAGGAAGGAGGTGGAACTGCATCGTATAAAGGAGGAATATTAGGTGTAGGAAGGAGACCCAGTCCATCATGGGGAGGAGGTACAGGTCTAACCTTAGAAGGAATATTGTTGTTCTTCTTAGGAGAAGACATAGTTACATCCATAGGAATAAGTTGAGGATCTTCCTTAGGAGGAAGATTAGTTCTGTCCATTAAGAGAAGATTGATAGGAATGTCAATTACTGGGGATCTAGGTTGACTCAAGGATAAAATCATATCTTTCTTCCAATTTTGATAAGATTAGAAAAGAGCACCACTCCTTGGTGGAAGAGATTGAAATTGCTTAGGCCAAAAGAAATCAATAGGAACACCTGGGCTTCTTTTAGATGGTCAAAATAAGCTATGGTTACCGGTTATGATTTCTCCATTGTGGGAAAATTTTAAACACTTATGAATGGGAGAAGCAATAGCCTTCATGGAAGATAGCCGAGGGTAGCCCAAATTCACATGGAATTTCTTGGAAGAAGGAATGATAATAAAGTTGACATCCATAGAATTATTGTGAAATTCAACAAGAAGGGTGATAGAACCAATGGTAGGACAAGAGAGTCCATTAAATAACTTCACAACCACATTAGAGTCATTATAAATTGGTTTAAACAATCATAAAGTAAAAAGATACTCCTCAGTGATGATATTAACAATGCAAGAGGGATCAACAAAAGCACCACGGCAAGGTATGTCCTTAACCTTCGCAACTATGTATAAAGGGCCATCAAGTGCCCTAATGGTTTCACTAGGGTCAAATGTAATACAAGGAACCCAAGGTATCTCTTGTTCCTCTACTATATTCACTAAATTCAGAATTGTAGTAGTAAGATCGAAAGGAGAAAAAGAGGTATGTTGAATCTCATTCACATTAGAGGTATGAGAAGGCAAAGGATCAGTAAAAATCTTAAGATTTTGATTATGAGGAGCTACTAATTTGTTTCCCTTATCATTCACACCTGCCACATATATAGTATTATTATCAATTAAATCTTGAATCACACTTTTCAATGCAAAACATTTCTCAATATCATGATCAGGCTGGCGATGAAATTTACAAAAGGAATTGTTATCAAAATAAGGGGATGCTAGCTTAGATGGATCAATTGGTTTTATAGGAGGAAGTTTGATAAAATTTCTTCGCAATAATTGAAATATAATTGTAATACCCTAAAAATGGTCACCTAAACCATGAGCCCCTAATCTCGACAATGTCACCAAGGTCCTAACCAAGGGCAAATAAATTAATCTTGAGCACACAATTAATTTCTTAAATCACCAATGTCACTTGGCAAATTAATCAACCAATATTTATTAAATATTTATTTAATTAATTGATCATTTCAAGAAAATTATTTTTAAACAATTATCCTATTTATTTTATTAAATATCCTAGCATATTTAATTAAATAAATCAATTTTCCATTAAATTGTCAAAAAAGGAATTAATTCACAAAAAAGAATTAAAAATTGAGAAAAGAAATCAAATGGAGATAATCTTGAAAATCAAATTAAAAATTGAAGAAAAATCTCAAGAAAGCAATTAAAGCATTTAAATATCAAAATTGAATGAAATAGAGAATAAATCTTTTTCTTTTTGATTTTATCTTAATTTTAGTTAAATTTCCTTTAAAACTGAGAGAAGCAACCAATCACATCAATTCACCTAAATTGTGCTTCCTCTTGGAGAATATTGACCGCTCATCATCATTCAATCTCAGCTTTTGGTTTCTTTTTGAATTTTCTATAAATTCAGGCTCTCATCTCTCATTCAAGGATCCTAGAGAATATATTATTATTATGTTGCTTTTGCTCTAGGTTCACTAAGATTTGTGCATTGAGATATTTCACATTAGTTATTGCATATTTAATTAAATCATCTAGCTTAATATTGCTTAAATCATGTTAGCCTAATATTCATTAATCTTGCATATCTTGCATTTATCTAGCTTAATCTTGCATCCATTTAGCTCAATCTCATTCTCATATAGATTAAATTCTTCATTTAGATTTTTGTCTAGTCACTGGTATTGCATAAGAAATCTAATAGCAAGCTAAACTCGCATCTACTAGAAGGCAATAAGTCACTTTGTAATGGTTTATTGTTCATTATTGATTATTGATTTACTAACTATGCATCTAATGACTTAAAACAAGTGTTGTGTATTCAGGTACAACTTATAGATGCAGGTCTACTTTTCACACACACATTTTTGGCAACCATTATGGGGCTCAAAATTTAACCCTTCGGCCTCAATATCACTTCTTTATCTTCCAGGTCTCGTCTGTACAACCTCTGCTAAATATCGTATGAGTATAAGTCCTTCTTCGTATGACATTCTATCAAGAACTGTGTTTTATCGTGCGGATCAAAGGAACTCGTACGAGTTTCTTCTCTGACAATTTAACTCTATATTTTGTTGTTTGGTCCTATGAGAATACTCGTGTGAAAAGGTATACTCTGTTGTACAAATTTATGTTTTATTGTTTAAAAAACAATATACTTTTCAGGGTTTTTTGTAAATTGAATTTAGATTTTGCTAATGCTGACGCTAACCTTGGTCTGTCTTCTATTTACCTAAGATTTTTATAGCGTAACTAATTTTTTGCAGAATGCTTGTCAGAGAATTTATCAATCAAACATACGCCTATCAAAGAATCAAAAACAACATGACTACTAATGCGTTGTTTTTGTAGGTTGCCTAAAGAAAATCACCAAACATTGTGTATTCTTTAAATTCATTTTTTTTAGGCACTTAAATTGCTATTTGGTTAAAGAACAAATCTATCTTTTGTGTTTTCAAAAAAATTGGAGAGGTAGTAGAGTATGCTCTTGTCTTTTACAGCCAATCAGAAATCTATACCCTCGAACCTTTTTCTAAATTTTGAGATTTGTATACCTTTAGCGGGCCTATCATAGTGGGAAAAAGTATTTACCCTGTGAGAATGACCCAAGTGAGTACAACTGGACCTGAGCATTCCAACTCACTATAATAAATAGGCCTTTGGTGATTAAAGTCTTAGAGGACGGGATGATTTGAGTTTTCTCTTTGAGATCTCTCATATCAAGCATTTTGTAGGGCCTCGCAGTCTCAATCATGTTTACATGAATACAACTTGTTTCGTTACCTTATTAGGCTATAGGCCTCAATCATGCTTTTGTGACTTCAAGGGGTAATTTCAAACAAAATTCCTGACTAAGAACTATAAGATAGAAGCTACCCAAATCACCTCCGAAAGGGGAATAATCTTTGTGCAAGAAAGATAGTAACTCTCCCAAGACACTTGCCATATCGTGCCCCCATTAGAGTTTGCAATTAGCTAATACGGCATTGAGAATCCATTATGTGAGACTCAGTGGCCATATTCTGATTAGCTATTGTGTGTGTACCATAGTCAACAAGCAAAGGTTTTCATCTCTAAGACAACTTCCATAGGGTTAGTGTGCTGTGCTTGGAATTATTATATATATCTTGCGTGTTTTCTATGTTTTCATCCCTGAAACTAAAAATGAAATACTGAAATTGGAGAAAACAAATCAACAACTTAGTGATAAACTATGCCCGTGTCCAAAACCGGTCTTTGATAGTCATCGAAATATCAGTCTGTGTCCAAAAACTAGTCTTCGTCATTCGTTAAAAAACATTGCCTGTCAGAATTTCATTTCTGTCTAGTCCTCTGTCGTACGAGTTTGCTAAATTTTCATCCTACTACATACCTTTTATCGTACGAGTCTTCATTGATCTTAAAAGTTTGTCGTCTGGCTTTGTTAAACCTGTCATATGAATTTGTCATCTAGTCTTTTACAGTCTGTCATACATTTATACATCACATTTAGCATATTATCATCTGGAGTCTGCCCAATTGTCGTACGAAATTAGGAAGCAACTCATACAAAAAAATTTCTTTATTGTCTGTAAACTACTAAACTATCATCTAGGTCTGCAAACTCTGTCGTACAAATTCCTGATCTTGTCAAACAAAATAGTCAAAATTGCCCAAATCAGTCTACAACGAGCATAAAACTGGTTATCATACTTTTGAGCACAAATAATCTTGATAGTGTACCCCTGCCATTGTGTTACAGGATTTTGTTGATCATCTCTTAGGTAGTTCAATCAACTACTTCTCAAACCTAAGTTAACTTAGATAAAGTCTTACACAGGATAGATCATTCCTAAAACCAGACTAGATCTTAGTTACTTCTCTCAATCGCTACATTAAATGAACAATTAACTATAATTTGATCTTGACTTCTACATCACATCCAACCCTTGGTCATATCAGTCAGAAATGCTTGGTCAAACCAGAAGTTCTTGCAAGAAAGCTGACAAAGGTAAAGGAGTATCCTTTTCATTAAACAAAAATCCATTCTTTGTAGAAGAACTCATCCCAAATAAACCGTCATCATCACAAATACCAATTTTTGATCAGCCCCTATCTCCCACCATGTCTAGAGAAAGGCAAGAAAGACAAGCTACTAAATGCGATACTTATGACAACCTCAGAAATCATGCTATTGATAGTGATTCCTCATTGAACGATTATGTAGTCTCTGAACCTACAAAAACTATTATAAATAAATATCTAAATGATAAACATTTCTGAAAAATGATGGAGATCATCATGTCTAGTGAAAACGAAGAGCATTTTCTAGAGCTAGCAAAATAAGGTGCCAAACTTCCTATTGATTATGAAATTGAAACCCTCATCACTAAAGAGGAAGAGATACCTTTAGTGCTGATAAACAAACAATTGCAAGCATTACAAACAAAAATCATAGAACTAAAAAACAAGGATAACTCATCAAAGCAATATTCTTTGGACACAATATGTCCGTTTCCATTTGACAAAAACCTTTACATGCCTCCATTTCCTTCAAGAGTGGATATTCCTAAGTTTGACAAATATGATGGAAATGCAGATCCTTAGGACCATGTTAGAGAATTTTGTGCTTTATGTATGGAATTCACGCATGAACAAACATACCTCATGCACCTTTTCTCGAGAAGTTTAGGAGGACAAGCTATGGAATGGTTTTCAAGCCTACCTATGGGAATCAAAACTTTTGAGTAATTAATTGAATTATTTCTACAATAATACTCCTATAACATTCACCATCTAGTCACTATGATTGAGCTTTGCAACACCAAATAGAAAAGAGGAGAACCTTTTCTCACCTTTCTTCAACATTGGAGAATGATGTTCTCTAGATATTCATGACCTATTCTAGATTTTGAGAAGATGTATATCTTCATCAATAATGTGATCCCCAAATTGAAATACATATCCAAATGCAAGTGTCCTTCATTCAACAAAATGGTAGATAGTTCCCTCAGAATGGAAGATGTGCTCATAAAGAAAGGAGATATATCACTTTGGAGAAAAAACATCACAAGGTTCTAGTTCTAAAGAAAATAACAACTACTGGAAATACGACAAAGACAACAACAAAAACATTGTTAATGATGGAGTGGTAGACACTGTTAAGGCAAAATCAAAATCCACAATATTTAACCTGGCTAGCAACACACAAGCACTCAAAGCAGCTGAAACTGCTGCGGAAAATCCTCCAAAAAAACAAAAGAATGGTTTAATGAGAAACCTTGGATTTCAAAGCCTAAATGCGATTTCACTCCTCTAGATGAATCAAATTTTAAAACTTTATTGGAAAATGACCTGATAACATTGCCAGACAATTCTAGACCATATGATCCAGAAGTTAAACCCAAATGGTGGAGAGAAAAAGAATACTATGAATACTATCAAAACAAGGGTCATACAACAAACAACTGCATGAAGCTCAAACATGAAATTCAAGACCTCATAGTCACTGGAAAAATTGTTGTTGGAAATCACATGACTAATGCTGATCACAAAGCTTTTAAAGATCCCTTACCTGTTTATGAACAAGGTGATTCCTCAAAATCAAAGGGAGGTGCCAAAGTTAATTACAACTACACTAACAATGAAAATGTGATCAACATGATTGAATCTTACCAACCTAAATATTTCAATATGATCATAATCAAAGATAAACAAAATCAAGCACAAAATGCAAATGTTGTGACCTGTGCTCAAAACAAGGTTACTCTCCAAGGAGCTAGTTCCTCAACTTCTGCTTAAACAACATCAAACCTACCAACTTCATTAAACAAAAAAATAGAGATAATCACAACTAAATCTAAGTAGATGGCTTCATCATCCTCTCTTGGTTATAGCATCGTCAAACAATTAAAAAGAACTAATGCTCAAATCTCCATTTTAGAACTACTTAAGATCTCTTCTACTCATAGAGAGATCCTAGACAAAGCTTTACTTACTACTAATGTCCCTAAATATTTAGATATAGATTGGTTTCAATATATGGTGGGTCACCTAACTTAGTCTCATTACCTCACTTTCTCTAAAGAAGTTGATAATTCACTAAATCACCCACATAACCAGCCATTACACATTGAAGCTATGATCCGTAAACACCGAGTTAAACGTGTTTTGATAGATGGAGGCACTGGGTTGAATATTTGTACCTACAATCTACTGACATAGATGGTATTTTCTTAAAATTTCATTGATCCAACAAAGAAAATAATGATCAAATCTTATGATGAAGAAGAAAGAACCTCTAAAGGTCTGGTACTATTACCAATCAGGGTAGGACCTATGGAAAGATGTTGGCATTGAGTTGTCATTAATGTCAACTGGTATTGTAGGCAAGCTATTAGGATGATGAATAATGTACCAGTATGATGAAAGACAAGTACTATCAGTAACTTCATTAGTATGAGATGAAATACATGTGTGGGTGAGCATGTTAAGTGGTAACCGGTTGAGATTATACTAGTTTGAAGTTTGACTGCTTGTTTATGATGAGGAGGTAGAATGTTAAAGTCATCATAAACCATAGAAGGTGAAGGTGTGTTAACAATGTAGTGTACACTATCGGTTAGCAAAAGAAGAAGGTCTCACTGGTAAAGGGATGTACTGGTATGAAGTTGTTGAATGATCAAGGATGAACTGGCTATGTGTTGGTAAGATAAGTGGTTGATTGTGTGATGCCATGTGGAGCTGAGGTGGAAAATATGTAGGGGTCAGTAAAAGAAGTGCCTGATAAAGAGTGATTGAGTGTGAGTTAAGAAGGAGGAAGATAGTGTGAGAAAGGATTGAGAAATGTGATCAACAAAGTCAAGTTGCAGAGTAGGAAAAGAAGAAACAAACTAGTAAGACTAAAATCGACAGAGCAGGATATTGTAAGGTTGCAAAACTTTATTTGCAATAGTGATTTCATTTGTGTATCTGAGTCTTATAGTATTTCTCACTAAGTTGTAGCTTAGTGTAGGGGTTGGTGCTCCTTTGATTTAGTGCTCATAAATATGGGGTTGGTGCTCCTTGGGTTGGTGCCCTAAATTTTGTAATCAGAGTTTCATTGTGAGGCTGGATTGGAGCAGAAGATCTCCAGTAGCTATTCTCACCGAGGTTTTTCCCATATTGTGTTTTCCTCATATATATCCAGTGTTGTGTGTTGCATATTTGTTTAAGTGATATTTTAGTAGTTTAGAAAATCATTTCACACACCTTGGTTGCACTATTTATGTTGTTGGTTAACATTCAGTTTGTTTCATTTACCGATCTTATTGTTGAAGAGAAAAGATTAAGATCACTGATTCACCCCCCTCTCAGTGATCCATTGGGTCCAACAATTGGTATCAGAGCCTAGGTACCCTATTTTATCAAAAGCATTCTCTATCTTAGGTAGATCCTATCAAGTGGTCACAATGGCAAGAAATGAATCAGCCTCCTCAAAAGCTCCTATGTTTGATGGTATCAATTATGCCTTTTGGAGTATAAGAATGGAAACCTATTTGTCCTCTCTAGGTTGTGATGTATAGATGTCAATTGTAAATGGTTATACAATTCCTAATAATCCTCCTACTGATCCAGATGCTAAGAAGGAATATGAGAACAATGCTAAAGCCAAGAATGTCATTCTTAGTGGGTTGTCCGAACTATTCTTCTGCCAAGGAAACCTGGGATAAGGTGAAGAAGATTTTTGAAGGCGATACTAAAGTCAAGGAAGCCAAGTTGCAGACTTTGAGAGCACAACTTGAGGGCTTGAAGATGATAGATGAAGAAAAGATTGCTGACTATCTCCAAAGGGTTGATGAAACAACAAACACCATTAGAGGGCTTGGAGAAGAAATAAAAGATGAGGTTGTAGTAAAGAAAGTACTTAGATCCCCTACATCTAAGTATGATACAAAGGTCTCAGCAATGGAAGAAGCGAAAGATCTGAAAGTCTTCACTATGGATGAGTTGTATGGCTCCCTAACTGCTTATGAGATGAGGACTACCGATACTGATGTTGTGAAGAAAGAAGCTGCATTCAAGACATCAAAAAAAGGAAAAGAAGAATCTACCCATGATGCAACTAGTGAAGACTCTAATGACATCATGGAAAACTTTGTCAGAAGATTCAAGACAAGTTCAGGAAAATATAAAGGAAAGATTCCTTTAAAATGTTTCAACTGTGGAAAGATTGGACATTTTGCTACTAAATATCTTTATGGTGACAAGAATGAAGATGATCAAGCAAAAGGTAGTGGATCATTTAGTAAGGATAGGAAGAAAAATGTCTACCGGCATGGTAGGAAAGGCTACCAGAAGCAGAGCAGTCTTTTCACACATGAAGATGATACCATAGATGAGGAAAGTGCCTTAGATGATTGCTATAGTGACTATGAAGTAAGAGAAAATCTTTTTATGGCTCAAGAGGTACCAGTACTTGAAGAAGCGGAAGAGGAAGAGAAAGAATGTGAAGTAGATCTTGAAGAAGAACTCATTAGTGCCTTAGATGAGCTAAATAAAACAAGAAGAGAGTTGAAGAAGGTAAAAAGGGCTGCAACTAAAGAACAAGAGTTGTTGGAACAATCTCTTAAAGAGTCTCAAAAAAATATTGCAGATCTAAAACTTTAGTTGGCAAAGGCCAAGAGGATGTATGACGTAACTAGTACTAGTCTGAGTGAAAAGGAAAAGGAACATCAGAATCTAGGAGAAGAAATAGTGAAACTCCGAAAGGACTTGGAAAAAAGTCAGGAAGAAATAAAAGTGAGAAGCAAGTATGAAGGCAACACTAAAGCTTTGGACAAGATGCTGAGCAAACAAAAGCAATCAAAAAATACCGGTGGCTTACACTTTCTTAAAGGTCAAAGTTCAAAAAGCAAAGACACGTTGGATAAGGAAATTCAGTTCACTTCTACAAAGGATGGTGATGAGGAGAAGACATTCACTGTGGGCAAGGATACCGACAAAAAGATATATGTAGATGCTGCTAGAAACCGACACACAAACCGATATGATAAATCAATGAGCTGGAGACCATACTCAGTGCACCACCATGTAGATTCAAGAAGGAGTGTAAGCATTGATCATGAAGGATTCACAAGGGTTAGCAACATGAAAGGAAGCACCCCGATGAGGCAGTCGTTTGTAGGTTCAAGACAACCTAACCTATACGTACCAAAATTTCATGGTTATTGTCATTGGTGCAATAAGTTCGTTCATAGAATGGCAGACTCTAGGAAAATGAATGTCAACCCTATTTTTGAGAGTAGAAACTTATTTGCTGCATTACAAAGTACAAATATCATGTGTTATAATTGCAATAAGTTTGGTCACAAGAGTTATGAATGTAGGAGTAACATGCAAATGTCCTACAAGAATGTATTGAGTACATCTTTTGGTACTAATGTGAAATGCTGTAAGTGTCAAAATTTTGGTCACATAGCAAGGCACTATCAGCTAAGAACTGACAAGCAAAAGAGAGTTATACCAGATGAAAAATTAGAATCAAAACTAGAACACAAAGTGATAGAAGAGAAAAAGAAAGAAGAGAAACCGGTTTGGGTAGAGAAGGAGAAAAACAAGATAGCATCTAGCCTGATTGTGCAAACCACTCTACATGTTGAAAGGAGGAATTTATGGGTAGTTGATAGTGGTTGCTCAAATCACATGACTAGAGATAAGAAAAAATTCATCAAGCTTGATGATTGGAATGGTGGTTGAATCCGGTTCAATGACAACTCCTCCATCAAAATCAAAGGCTGGGGTACATTGAATATTGATGGAAAGGTCAAGGCTCATGATGTGTACTATGTGGAAGGTTTGAAACATAACTTGCTGAGTGTAAGTCAGATGTGTGATAAAGGGTACAAGTTCTCATTTGATTCTATCAGTTGGCAGATAAGGAAGCAAAGTACCGATCAGGTGGTAGCAGAAGGAAAGAGAAAAAAGGGTAATGTCTACAATCTGAAGGAATGTTATGAGTCCTAGTGCATGATGGGACAAGTTGATGAAAGTTGGTTTTGGCACTAAAGACTAGGGCATGTGAATTTTGACAACCTGATGAAGATAAGAAAGAACGGGTATGTGAGAAACATACTTCAGATCATATAACCAGAAAACACATTCTGTGATGAATGTATCAAAGGTAAGCAAGAAAAAGTTAGTTTTAAGACAGAAGAATATAACACCTCATGACCTTTGGATTTGATACATACTGAGTTATGTGGGCCAACATGGACAAGAGCTTTGGCCTGAGAAAGGTATTTCATGTTGTTCATAGATGATTACTCAAGAATGACTTGGGTAGCCTTCCTTCATGAAAAGTTACAAGCATTTGAGAGATTCAAAATTTTTAGGAAGATGCTGGAAAATGAAAGTGGACACCGGTTAAAGTGCCTAAGATCTGACCGAGGTAGAGAATTTTCTTCAAATGAATTTGTTGACTACTGTGAGAAGCATGGAATTCAAAGACAATTTTCAGCTGCAAGACACCTCAGCAAAATGGGGTGGTGGAGAGAAAAAATAGGACAGTAAAAGAGATGGACATGAAAATGTTGAATGAGGCCAAAATACCAGACATATACTGGAAGGAAGCAGTTCATACTGCTATCTACACCTTAAATCAGGTTTGGTTAAGGGTGAGTAGTAGAACGACTCCTTATGAGTTATGGAATGAAAAGAAACCATCACTCAAACACTTAAAAGTGTTTGGAAGTAAGTGCTTCATCAAGAAAGATGCTAATGGATTGGGAAGTTTTTATTCCCAGAGTGATGAAGGAATTTTCTTGGGATACTTAGCCAACAGTAAATCCTACAAATGCTACAACAAGAGATTGAGAGTGTACATGTGAAAATAGATGAAGATCCATGCAAAGGACAATCTGCACCTACACCCTACTTTGATGAGTCAGATGTGGAATATGAAGACCAATCTGACAACAGACCAATGGAAGATGTACCAAACAAGACTCCCAGCCGGTATGTGTAGAAGAATGATCCTAAAGAAAAGATCATAGGAGATAGGAATGAAGGTGTGTAGACCAGAAGGAGATTATCTTGGGAAGGTGAGTAGGTAAATTTTTGTCTCATGACTGAAGTAGATCCTAAAACTTTTGATGATGCTAGCAAAAGTGAAAAGTGGATAGATGCCATGGATGAAGAGTTGAGACAAATTGAGAAAAATAAGACTTGGGAACTTGTTCCTAGACCAACAGACAAGAATGTCATAGGTACCAAATGGGTCTATTGAAACAAGATGAATGAAGAAGGTAAGATAGTCCAACACAAAGAAAGGTTAGTTTGCAAAGGCTATGCTCAAGTTGAAGGTATTGACTTTGAAGAAACCTTTGCATCGGTGGCTAGGTTAGAGGCAATAAAAATATTTTTAGCTTTCTCAGCCTACAAGGGCTATAAAGTGTATCAAATGGATGTGAAATCTACCTTTCTCAATAGAAATCTTGAAGAATAGGTGTATATGGAACAACTAGAAGGGTACTTGCTGCATGAAGATGAAAGTTTTGTATTTCGATTGAAGAAAGCTCTGTATGGCTTGAAATGGGCTCCCAGAGCATGGTATTCCTGGTTAGATAAATACTTGAAGGAGAAAGGATTCTGGAAAGGGAATGCAGACAACAACTTGTATGTCAAGGTAAATGGAGATCACATAATTATAGTTGTTGTATGTGTGGATGATATTATCTTTGTTGGGGACAAGGACATCATGTGCAAAGAATTTGCAGATCAGATGAAGACAAAATTTGAGATGTCCAAGTTGGGTGAGTTGTCTTATTTTCTTGGTTTGCAGATCTCTTAGAAGGAAAAAGGAATTTTCATCTTCCAAGCCAAGTATGCAAAAGATATCCTGAAGAAATTTCAAATGGAGGACAACAAACCAGTGAGCACTCCCATGGTTACCGGTTGTAAGTTGAGAAAACTAGATGAATCACCCAAAGTTGAGCAAACACTGTATAGGTCTATGATTGGTAGTCTGTTGTATTTAACAAAATCTAGACCAGATATTGTACAAGCTATTTGCATGGTAGAAAATTTCAAGTTGCTCCTAAATAGTCTCACTTAAATGGATTTAGAAGAATTTTCAGGTATCTGCAAGGGACTATCAATCATGGTCTGTGGTATCCAAAGAAAGGAGGCTTCACTTTGGAGGCTTATACTGATGCAGATTGGGAAGGAAGTATTGATGACTAGAAAAGTACAAGTGAAGGTGCTTTCTACTTAGGTGACCAATTAGTATCATGGCATAGTAAGAAGCAAGAATTAGTGTCACTATCTACTATTGAGGCAAAATACATAACAACCACTACATGTTGTTCATAGGTTTTATGGATGAAGAAGACACTGAAAGACATACAAGTGGAGATACAGGAACCCATTCCAATTAAACGTGACAATTCAAGTGCAATCAACATCTCCAAGAATCTAGTAACGCACTCAAGAACAAAACATATTGCAATCAAGTATCACTTCTGAAGGGAGAAGGTAACTGACAAGAAGTGATACCACCGGAAAGACACTGAAAGACTATGTTCCCACTAGTGAGTAGATTGCTAACATATTCACCAAGCCACTTCCATTAGGTCCTTTTGAGTGCCTGAGACAAAAAATGGGAGTTGTCCTAGCATCTGGAAGCACTTAAATGCATGAGAGGATGCATGATTCAAGGGGAGTCTTGAATCATGATGCATTGACATAGGGGGAGAAAATGACTTAAGGAGTTGTCATGGGAGAGATTATTGGTGTCAGTCTAAAGTTTCCTTTGCCATTTCTATCAAAGGGGGAGTGTATCCGAAAAAGGAATGTTGACATCAATGCCAAAGGGGGAGATTGTTGGCATTGAGTTGTCATTGATATCAATTGGTATTGCAGGCAAGCTACTGAGATGAAGAATAATGTATCGGTATGATGAAAGACAAGTACTATCAATAACTTTAACAGTATGAGATGAGATACATGTGTGGGTGAGCATGTTAAGTGATAACTGATTGAGCTTATACCGGTCTGAAGTTTGACTACCTATTTATGATGAAGAGGCAAAATGTTAAAGTCATCATAAACCACCAAAGGTGAAGGTGTGTTACTGGTGTAGTGTACACTACTGGTTAACAAAAGAAGAAGGTCTCATCGGTAAAGGGATGTACCGGTATAAAGTTGCTGATGTTGGTATTATGGATGTGTTGCATTAGTTTTGTCATTGATGTCAACACTTATCCTTCTGGAGATCTTTGGTTATGTTGAACCAGCACATTGTGTTCATCGACATGTTCAGTGACTTATGCATAGTCACCAATATATTGTTCACTGACAGCTTATATTGTTCATCGTCAGGTTATATTGTTCATCGACAAGTTATATTGTTCACCGACACTGAAGATGACTTGTTATCATCTGGAGATCACTTGGTTATGTCAAAGACATGGTTTGGATACTTGGTTTAGGTATTTTGGTTAATGGTCTAATTGGGCTGACATATTTGTTGTTACCAAAAAATTGGTCTAGGTTATGGACCAGTATGCATTATCTATTCTAGATTAGTACGACACATTATGGATATGATTTATTGATTGGATATTGTTGTAAATGTATTGAGCCGACATGATGCATCACATCTTGACTTGTTTGTAATTGATTTTATTGTAATATTCTTAGTGAGCTGACCTACACATTTGGTCTTAGGTTTTGGTATATATGTAAGATCTCAATTGATGAGATGTACAGTGATGGTATATGGTATGTAAGGTTATGGTATTGCAACATTTTATGTGTGAATATTGAAGATCATATGCGTAGACCATAGAGAAGGTTCAAGGAAGGTTTGAAGGTGATTATCAAAGCTTAATCGGTACCAAATCTAGCATTGGAGATGCTATTTTGAGTGGTACATTATAATTGGATTTAACCATCCAATTGTAGTCAATGTGACTCCTATTTTGTGATTGAGCAATGTGCTCTAGGCAGTTGTCCTTCCTGCATGTGCAGACCCCATTTGCATACACATACTATCTATAGTAGTATCATTTGATTGTGGGTAAGGTTTCCTGCTATGGTTTTTCTGCTTATAGGGTTTCCACATTAAAATCTTTATGTTATGTGTTGTGGATGTTGTTTCTCTTTCGGTTTCATGCATTAAGTTTCACCGGTATTGATATTAACTATTAATCTGTTAACCAACATTAAGTTTGGTTTATTGGTATTAAGTATCAAGTTTGATTAAGTTGTATTTGGGTTGAAATTCATAGTCAACTGATTCACCCCCCCATCTGAGTTGTCTTCTAGATCCTAACAATTGGTATCAGAGCCTAGTCCTCTTTTTGCAGAAGCCTAACAGCTTAAGGAGATACTTTGGTAACAAACCTTTTCAGGAAGGATAGTCCATAACTTGATGGAACCAACTATGGTTTATGGAAGATCAAAATGAAGACACATCTAAATTGCATTGTAAGAGACATATGGGAAGTTACAAAGAATGGCTATGTTGGTCCTACACCGAATCAACCTAATCCACCAATATTGGGTAAAGATCAAGAAAATGATTACAAAGCAAGAGAATCACTTTTGAGCGCATTATCAGATCAACAAATCATGGGATTATCAGTCTGATCTACTACTAAAGCTATTTGGGATAAGTTGGAGACACTGAATGAAGGAGATACCACTATCAAAATTGCAAACCGGAATGTTTTTGAGTCAGGTATGAAAATTTGAAAATAGAAGAAGATGAAAGAATTTCTTCTTTTAAGGAAAGAGAATGAAATTGTTTTAGGAATACAATGTTGTGGAGGATCCTTAAGTGAAGATGAAATTGTTTCTAAAATTTTTAAGAGAATGTCCACCAACATATAAAATGAAAGTAATTGCTATTAATGAGTTGAGAACAATGCCTAATACATTAGTATCTAGAGACACCTTGGTTGGAAAACTTTCAGCATTTGAGCTTGAGAAATTTGGTCCTATTGCTAGAATTAAAATAGGTTTAGCCTTCAAAGCATCATCATCTGATAAATCTGATTGGAAAGCACTTTATGCAAAAGAACTTGAAGATATCAGAAGGGAAAATGAAGAGCTAGAAGAACTTGAAGCACTATTTGCAAGGAAAATGCCTAAAGGTCCAGTTGGAAGTAAGTATGAAGGTAAAGCACCATTTACATGTTTTAGTTGCAATAAAGTTGGTCATATGGCATCTATATATCCTGATAGACATGCAAGATTGAGAGAGGAAGCTAAAAGAACATATAAGCCCAACCTTGAATATCAGAGATACAAATTTAAGAAGAATACAACAAAATCATGTTACTATGTTGATGAAGGAGTAGCTGATGATTCTGATGACGAACCAGTAGATAATCGATGGGCTTTTGTTGCAATAAAAGAAGATCAACCAGAACCTATTGTTCCATCAGTAGAGCAGGCCTTGGCAGCTAAAATTGAAGAAAAGGATGAATGGATCATAGATTCCAGATGTTCACATCATATGACTGGTGATAAAAGTAAATTGTTATATTTTCAGGAATATAGTCGACGTCTAGTAAGATTTGGGGATGATAAAGCTTGTTTGATCAAAGGAAAAGGCACTATATCTTTGGATGGTAAGCACAATACTGACAATGTTTATTATGTTGAAGGTTTGAAGCATAATCTTTTGAGTGTTGATTAATTAGTTGAAAAGGGTTTTCAGTTATAGTTTAAGAATGGTAAATGCAAAATCATGAACAGAACTGGATTGGAGATTGCAACCGATAATTGGATTAAAGGTAATATCTTTCATTTGAATAGCAATGATAAGACATGCTTGATTGCACATATTGATGAAAGTTGGTTATGGCATAAGAGACCTTGTCATGTAAAATTTGATTGCATTGTAAAGATTAGTTCAATTAAGGCAGTAAGGGATTTACCTAGGATTGTAAAACCTCATAATCAGGTATGTAAGGAATGTCAAATGGGAAAGAAAGTTGGAACAACTTTTAAGAGTATTTATGAGAAATCCAATAATATTCTTGATTTAATCCATACTGACTTGTGTGGTCCGAAAAGAACAAGAAGTCTACAGGGAGATAGATACTTTATGCTAGTCATTGATGATTATTCTAGAATGTGTTGGGTTACTTTTCTCAGGGAGAAATCAAAAGCTTTTGGAAAATTCAAACTGTTCAGGGAAATGGTAGAGAATGAAAGTGACAAGAAAATCAAATGTTTGAGATCTAATCAAGGAGGAAAATTTACATCTAAGGATTTTAATACATTCTATAAAGTGAATGGAATCAAACTATCAACACCCCAGACACCTTAGCAAAATGGAATTGTAGAAAGGAAGAACAAAACTATTCTAGATGTAGCTAGAAGCACAATATTGGAAGCAAATCTACCTCATGTGTACTATAGAGAAGCAATGAATGCAATGGTTTACACTTTTAACAGAGTTCACATCAAAGTTGAAACTGGTAAGACCCCTTATGAACTATGGTCTGGTAATACTCCTACTTTGAAATACTTCAGATTTTTTGGAAGCAAATGTTATATTAGGAGAGATGAGTATATTAGTAAATTTGATCCTTTAAGTGATGAAGGAATATTTCTCGGTTATTCATCTAAGAGCAAGGCATATAGATGTTTTAATAAAATATTGCTTAAAATCATTGAGAGTGCTAATGCGAAGATAGATGAGCATTTTTGAGGAAATTCAAGGTCTATGGATTCTGAACCGATAGTTGAGATGATCATAAATGAACCTATATAGAATGCACCAATATTGGGTGTCGATCCAGTCACACTGACATCATCGGAGAATTCTATAGTGATTGAACAACAACAAAATGTAAATAAACCCTGGTATGTAAGACTGAATCACTCAGAAAATCAGACAATTGGGAATAAGTATCAAGGAGTTATAACAAGAAGAAGACTAGCAAATGAAGAGGTATGTTTAATTTCTCAAATTGAATCGACATCTGTTATTGAATCTTGTCAAGATGAACATTGGATTAAATCAATGGAAGATGAACTAGAACAAATTGAAAAGAATAATACATGGACATTAGTTCCCCAGCCTAAAGACAAAAATGTAATTGGAACTAAATGGGTATTTAGAAATAAACTTAATGAAGATTGTAAGGTAATCAGGAACAAAGAAAGATTAGTGTGTAAAGGATATTCATATAAAGAGGGAATTGATTATAATGAAACCTTTGCACCAATAGCTAGAATTGAGGCAGACAGTTATTTCATGCATTTGCAGCTCACAAAAACTATAAAGTATATTAGATGGATGTAAAATATGCATTTCAGAATGGTGATCTTGAAGAGGAAGTTTACATTAAACAACCTGATGGATTTTCATTGTCAAATGATAAAGATATGGTTTGTAGATTAAGGAAATCTTTGTATGCATTGAAGCAAGCTCCTATAGCTTGGCATGCTAGATTAGACAAATATATTTTGAAGCTTGGTTACACTAAAGGTAATGCTAACAACAACTTATATTTCAAAGTGACTAATGATGACATCTTGGTTATTGAATTTTTTGTTAATGATATCACTTTTGAAGGAGAAGATGGATTATGTAAAGTCTTTGCTAATAAGATGCAGGAAGAATTTGAAATGTCTATGATTGGGGAGATAAAATTCTTTTTAGGATTGCAGATTTCACAAACTGATAAAGGTATATTCATATGTCAAACAAAATACTTGAAGGAACTATTGAAGAAATTTGGTATGGAAAACTCCAAATTGGTAAGTACTCCTATGACTACAATTGATAAATTGACATTGAAGGATGATTTATCTCCTATTAATTTGACAAGATACAAATCTATGATTGGAGGTTTACTATATTTGACACAAACAAGACTTGATATAATGAATGAAATATGTATTGTTTCAAGATTTCAGAGTAATCCTAAAGAAAATCATGAATTAGCAATAAAAAGGATTTTTTCATATCTACAAGGCACAACAAATCTTGATTTATGGTATCCTAAAGATGAAAATTTTGATGTATGTGCATACACCAATGCAAATTGGGTAGGAGATGTAGATGACAGAAAAAAAACCATTGGTGGAGCATTCTTTCTTGGTAGCATATTAATTTCATGGTTGAGCAAGAAGCAAAGTTGTACATCATTATCAACAACAGAATCAGAATATGTTGCAACAACAACTAATTGTACTCAGGTATTATGAGTTAAGAAAATTTTGAAGGACATCAAGGTAAAATGCAAAGAACCTATAATAATTTATTGTGATAATTCAACAACAATTGATATATCAAAGAATCCGATATTCCACTCTAAGACTAAACATGTTTCTATCAAATATAATTTTCTGAAAGAGAATGTTGAATCAAAAGAAGTAAGATTGTTTTATGTGAATACTAAAGAGCAGATTGCAGATATCTTTACTAAGCCTTTGCTTAAGGAAAATTTTGAATATCTCAGAGAGTAGCTTGGGTTAATACCCTCACCAGTAGAGACTTAGACAGTTGAAGATTGACATCAAACTGACAGAAATAACAGAGAAACCTTTTTCTGGCTTTGATGGAGGAGAGCTACTTCTCAGGGGGAGTAGTTGGTTATAGCAATTGGTTATTGTAATTTTTTATATGAGCTGGTTGTATGTTATGGTATTTGTATTGCTTTGGCATTTGATGTCAAAGGGGGAGAGACATCTATGGAAAAACTTTGTATTTAGGAAACATCATCCTAGGGGGAGAGATTATTCAATTATGGAGAGATTATTCAATTATGGAGAGATTATTCATTGAGGGAAAGATATATTTTTGGTATCGATCTATTCTGTAGATTGTTGGTTTTTGGTTTTTAGCATTCTGTATTGGCACTTAGATGTTTTTCCATCTTGTGTTGCCATCAATGCCAAAGGAGGAGATTGTTGATATTATGGATGTGTTGCATTAATTTTGTGATTGATGTCAACACTTATCCTTTTGGAAATTTTTGGTTATGTTGAACTGACACATTGTGTTCACCGACATGTTCAATGACTTATGCACAGTCACCAGTATATTGTTCACTGATAGGTTATATTGTTCATCGACAGGTTATATTGTTCAATGATAGGTTATATTGTTCACCAACACTGAGGATGACTTGTTATCATCTGGAGATGACTTGGTTATGTCGAAGACATGGTTTGGATACTTGGTTTTGGTATTTGGGTTAATGGTCTAATTGGGCTGGCATATTTGCTATTACCAGTAAATTGCTCTAGGTTATGGACCGGTATACATTATCTATTCCAGATCAGCACGACACATTATGAAGATGATTTATTTATTGGATATTGTTATAAATGTATTGAGCCAACATGATGCATCGCATCTTGACTTGTTTGTAATTGATTTTATTGTAATATTCTTAGTGAGCTGATCTACACATTTGGTCTTAGGTTTTGGTATAAATGTAGGATTTCAATTGATGAGATGTAAGGTGATGGTATATGGTATGTAAGGTTATGGTATTGTAACACGGTATGTGTGAATATTGAAGATCATATGAGAAGACTATAGAGAAGGTTCAAGGAATGTTTGAAGGACATTATAATAGCTTAACCGATACTTAATCCAACATTGGAGATGCTATTTTGAGCAGTACATTATCATTGGATTTAACCATCCAATTGTAGTCACTGTGACTCCTATTTTGTGATTGAGCAGTGTGCTCTAGGCGGTTGGCCTTTCTACATGTGCAAACCCCATTTGTATACACATACTATCTGCAGTAGTATCATCTGATTGTGGGTAAGGTTTCCCACTATGGTTTTTCCCATTATAGGGTTTCCACGTTAAAATGTGTGTTATGTGTTGTGGATGTTGTTTCTCTTTTTGTTTCATGCATTAAGCTTCACTAGTATTGATATTAACTATTAATCTGTCAACCGACATTAAGTTTGGTTTACTGGTATTAAGTATCAAGTTTGATTAAGCTGTATTTGGGTTGAAATTCATAGTCAACTAATTCACCCCCCCCTCTCAGTTGTCTTCCAGGTCCTAACAGCTATATGTCCAAGTATGAACTGACTGTGTGTTGGTAAGCTAAGTGGTTTATCTATCTTGTGATGCCATGTGGAGCTGAGGTGGCAAATATGTAGGGGTCGGTAAAGCTACCATCAACAAGGTTGGTGAAACTATTAGTTGACATACAACCACAAATCACAGTATTGTAACTGACAGATGCGGCTCAAGGAAGAAAGAATGACAAAGAACGTTCAACAAGTGGTTGGTGCCTGAATCAATGCAAAGGAAATCTGATCCCAAGATGACCTTGAAAAGAAAACAACCAAGTGCTTTTATGTGTCAATGGATTTTCTGAGTAAAAAATCTTGTACGTGATTGCTATCTTTAGCAAGCATGCATTGGGAATGGAAAATATTTATAGATGCATGTCTGGAGTATAGGTGACCGACACATGACATAATAAATATGATGTAATGCAGATTGTGTCAAGAAAAGGAAACCCTAAGTGCTCAAATTTGGATTTGCGTTTTGGTGGGAAACTAGTGGTTAAAAACAAGAACTCGAGACTGAGAAATTTTGTTACTGTTGTAGAAGATAAAGGTAATTTTTGATATCTGAGAGCCAAAGAGAAAAACAATAAAAGTGTTTCTGAGCAAAGTATTAATTTATAGGTGAAGCAGAGCAAACCATTATAAGGAACAACCGGTGAAGAGTGCATTGAACATAGAGGTTATAAACTAGAAATAGAAGTGCTTGATAAAGAGTGATTGAGGGTGAGTAGAAATAGAAGTGCCTGATAAGGATTGAGAAAGGTGATCAACAAAGTTGAGTTGCAGAGTAGGAAAACAAGAAACATACTGGTAAGACTGAAACCAACAAAGCAACATATTGTAAGGTTGCAAAACTTCATTTCAACAGTGATTTCATTTGTGTATTTGAGTCTTATATTGTTTCTCACTAAGTTGTAACTTAGGGCAGGGGTTGGTACTCCTTTGAGTTGGTGCTCATAAATTAGGGGTTTGTGCTCCTTGGGTTGGTACCCTAAATTTTGTAATCAGAGTTTCATTGTGAGGTTGGATTGGAGTAGAAGATCTCCAACAACTATTCTCACCGAGGTTTTTCCCACATTGGGTTTTCCTTGTATATATCTAGTGTTGTGTGTAGAAACTCTGTTTATGTGATATTTTAGTAGTTTAGAAAATCCTTTCACACACCTTGGTTGCACTATTTATGTTGTTGCTTAACATTCAATTTGTTTCATTTACCAGTATCTTCTTGTTGGAGAGAAAAGATTAAGATCACTGATTCACCTCCCTCTCAATGATCCATTGTGTCCAACAAAAGAGATGTTATCTTTCAGGTTCTTGACCTTCCTCTTTCATACAACTTACCAGGTAGGCCATGGATTCATGAAATCAAGGTAGTACAATCTACATATCATCAGTGCTTGAAATTTCCTTAAAACGGAGTTGAAGTCAATATTCCTACTGATACAAGATATACTTGTAATAAATTAATGCAAAGTGCTGATGCATTTGTTCCTCATAACAAAGAAACCTCTACAGCTGAAAGTTCAAAAACTTTGTGGAAATATTTAGAAAAGAAATTGAAAATCATAAATATTGGCATGGATGGATACAAAATATAACTTGTACTTTCACTAATGTCTCTTCCTCTATCACCAAGACAGTCAAGAAAACCATCAGAGGTTATGAAGCCACAAACTTCCACTCCAATTATCATTTATGATGGTCTCTTTATATAGTCCTCTATTTCCCTTGTAGATGAAATAGTAGAGGATGTTTTTCTGAAATGGCTTTTCAAAGAAGATAGTACAAACAAAGAAATACGACATTGTGAAATTTTCCTGACACAATATGGTCCAGGCTATAAGATGATTCAACGCATGGGATGTTTAGGTACCGGTCCTCTAGGAAAGAATCGAGAAGGTATTGTTGAACCTATTCAGCTACAAACTAAGTCTGCAAATTATAAAGTTGGACTCAGATACAATCCAAGAAAGTCATCAGATCAGAAACATACTTCTCACCATCAACGTAAGTGGAGGAAAAAGATACTACCTTCAACATCACAGGAAATCAATACTCAACAAACTCACGAAGAGTATGAAAATGAACAAGAAGAATTGACAATCAAGAGAGAAGAATCAAATGGTATGCAAGTTCCAATTGTATTAGCAATAACACTACAAGGAGTAGAAATCCCAGAAGACATGAGAGAAGAAATCAAAGGAATCTAGGAGTTGTTTGCACCACTGAACATTTTGGTCGTATATACAGGTAGACAACAAGTAGATGATTTAGAAATTGAATCAAATGAGTATGAATGGGGTCCAGATCATCTCTTAGATACACCTACTATAGAATCTCCTTATGAATCTAGTGATATCATAGATGAAGCACAAGAGAAAATCTGCTTAAAGTTGCAAAAGGAAATAGAGAAAATCAAACTACAAAGACAAGAAGACTATGAAGAACAGCTGAAAGAAGAAAGAACACAAGAAAATTCAATCTCTAATGAGATAGGACAAATTAGGTATGGAATTACAAAAGAAGAATTAGTAGCTACAGAAGTAGGACTAGTCATTAGTCTAGAGGAAGCTGAATGGAAAAGATGGTAGGGACTAACAAAACCATCAAGGTTATTCCAATAGGTATGTCAAATACAAATGATCAATGAACTAAATCATGAAGGAACTTGTAGAATCAAAGATGCAGGTATTGATACTATATATACTTTTACTAAATCACTTGAAGAAGAGTCAAAAACTTCATCTTATGACTTTGATAGCTCTGACAGAAGCTCTATTTATGACAATACCTATTCAACATCATATTATGACTACTCCATCATGAATGTTGAGATTCTACCTGCTGACCCTATTACTGTCACACCAAAATATGTAGTCCAGTCTGAAGTAGGAGACAATGCTAGGAGTAGGTTTGTTAGGTTAGGTCCACTATATATTAACATGCACTTTGATAATCATGTTGTAATTTATCTTGGTCTCGAGCCACCTACGCAAGGTAGTTTTTTGGAAGTCAACTTGTCAGTTTGAAGTTATGATGATAATATCATGAACTCGCTTGAGCCTGTTCAAACTTTATCCTTGGTACATCCTGAACTGATTGATTGTGCTCTTTACAACCAACCTTTTAATATACCTACTTTTGCCAATGACTACACATTAGCCTACTATCTTAATGCAATTAAACCAATGAACTCTTCCACCAGTGAGCAAAGTGAGAACATGACTAAGACAAACATCAAGTATCTTAGTCACAAAAATAAAAAAAAGAAAATAAATTTATGATGACGAAAACCACATTGTGGCGGTGTCAGAACAAAGAAAATTAAAAATAAAGGACGTACCTAATAGTGAAAACCTCTCTGAGGAACCTAAGGGTGAGATACTTGATATGCTGCCAAATCACTTCCAAGAAAGGTCTTCAATATTGATTGAACCAACTCAACCAGTAAATATTGGAAGTCAAGAGACACAACATATCATCCATTTAGCTCAATCACTATCAACAAAAGAGTTAAAAGATTTCAGCAACCTCTATTCAGAAAAGAAGATCAACTTTGCATGGACATACTCTGATATGCCAGGACTAGATCATGATCTCATCATGCATCATCTCTCTATTACACCAGGAGTTAAACCAGTCAAGCAAAAAATCCATAAGATGCATCCTCATGTGGCCCTTCTAGTCAAGGCTTAGCTAGAAAAATTGCTAAAAGATGGATTTATCAAAGCTATAGACTATGCAAAATAGATATCAAACATAGTACCTGTATCAAAGGCATACAAATCTATTAGGGTTTGCACAGACTTCAGGGATCTCAACAAAGCATGTCCAAAAGACAATTTTCCATTACCCAACATTGATATGATAGTGGATATGGCTGGTGGATATGAGATGTACTCATTAATGGATGGATTCTTTGGTTATAATCAGATCAAGATAGCTCCTGAGGATTAAGAAAAGACAGCCTTCACATGTGCATGGGGAACCTTCTGCTAGAACGTCATGCCATTTGGACTAAAGAATGCAGGAGAAACTTACCAAAGAGTAGTAACCACCATCTTCCACAATATGATGCACAAAAACATGGAAGATTATGTTGATGACACCTTAGTAAAAACCTTGAAGAGACCCACACATATCCAAGAACTAGGCCTCATACTAGATAGAATGGAAAGATCCAAGCTCTGGATAAATCCTAAAAAGTGTGCATTTAGAGTAACATCAGGGGAATTGCTTGGTTACATTATTTCAAAGAAAGTAATTGAGGTTGATCCTGAGAAGGTCCAAGCCATAATGGAAATGTCTCCGCCCAAGAATACCAGTGAAATGAGAAGTTTACAAGGATGTCTCCAATCAATAAGATGCTTTATATTTCAGCTAGCAGACAAATCTCAACCCTTCACCAAAGCATTATGAAAAGGATCCCAATACAACTGGGATGAAGATTGTGAACAACATCTAAAACAAATCAAAGACTCTTTATAATCAACCCATATTGATGCCACCAATTCAAGGTAAACCATTGATTCTATACATATCAGCTACTGATACATCACTGGGGGCACTTCTGGCACAATAGGATGAAAATAAAAAGGAAAGATCTATATATTATATTAGTAGGACCTTGTTGTCCTATGAAATTAACTATACTTTCATAGAAAAAGCTTGTTTGGCATTAGTCTTTGGATCACAGAAATTAAGACATTACATGTTAGCACACTCTATTAAGCTGGTGGCTAAGATTGATTTGCTCAAATATCTTCTCAGCAAAGAAACACTTATAGGAAGATTGTCTAAATGGGTCATGGTTCTTATAGAATTTGAGATTGAATATGTAGATTGCAAAGCCATCAAAGGACAGGTCACTGCAGACCAACTTGCTAATTATCCACTTGAAGATAGTCAACCTTTTCACATAGAATTTTTGGATGAATCAATCATGCATCTTACTCAACGATCATGGAAGATTTTCTTTGATGGGTCTTTCACTAAACATTGTTTTGGTGCCAAAATACTTTTTATTACTGTTTTCACTGAGGATTTCACCCGTGATGCTAAGTTAAAAAACAAACAATCCTATGAAGTATGGAAACACCTCTAAGCCTATGGGTTGCTCAAAGTGAAGGTGAATCTCTAGAGATTAGGCCAGCTTCTTGTTCTGATGGATCTCCTATACTAAATTTTTGTGGGAAAAGGATAGGAAGTCTTGCATGTAACAAAAAAACCTATCCTAATGGAGGTGATACACCAAAATGACGCAGTTCTACTTTTTATCCTAAAACTATAACCAGCTACAACAATACCCAAAAATTATCTCACAAATCAAATAAGATCATGAAATTAATAAAAATTTCAAGTGAAGGTTCGAAGTTATCTAACTTCTGCATGCAGGAAAAAGTGATTTTTCACAAACATGCAAAGAACTAGAAACCAAAAGAGCACAACCTACAACTTGAATTTACTATGAAATCTTCCTATTCTGCAAAACATAAATGAGACAAAGAAAAGGATTCAGAATTAAATCACAATAACTTTGTCAAATCATTCATCTGACAATGGAAAAATAAGAAATAGTTGACAAGGAATCTGAAACTCTCTATTACAAACTGAAAATAATCTCTATTACAATGCTGAAAAACTAAAAAAAAAAAGTGTTGAGATACAATGCTTTTTTGCAAAAATGTGTATGCAAAAAAGAAAGAACCAGGGGGAAAAAAGGAGAGAAGGAATATATAGAAATCATGATGAATCTCCTTCAAAAAACCTAAAATCACTGCATGAGAAAAGCCTTGGGCAAATCTGCCCCAGAAATGGCATAAAAAATAGTGCATTTCTTCTTGGTTCATGATTTGGACCTTTTTCAAAATGAATGCAAGGCTTCATTAGGGCACCAAATTTGGCATTGTCCAAAATTTTGGTAACATTTTTGGCGACCTCTTAGGGGTGTTTCCCTACTAAACAACAGAATCTAGTAGCCTAGCATATCCATTGGGCATTGAGTCAATTTTGCCTTTCTCAAAATCTGGAACTGCATCTTAGCATTCTAAACAAAACTAAAAAGGAAACTAGAAAGGCTCTGAATAAATCTAAGCCTACACACTGTGCAATCTGCACTTAAGGAAAATAGAAATAAAAACGGTCCAAAAAAATCAAACTGCGATGTGCTTGAAAGAACTTATTCAATTTAAACTAATACAACTCTTCTTATAGCTGAGCTTGACAACTGCAGAAAAGAAAGAATTACAACTATTCTAATATGTACAAATGCAAACTGTTAGTAATTAATAGCATAATTTGAGGTGAACCCCATTGACAGGGATTGGCAACACCTCTCCATCTAGCTTAGCAAGCTGGAATGCATTTTTCTGTTTGCATTTTGTGATAACATATAGACCATCCCACATAGCATCAAACTTGGGATGTCTACCAGGTTTGTTCTTTAACTCATCCCACTTGAAAACAAGATCACCTTGATAAAATATGCATGGTATATCTTTTCTATCAAAGGTTCTCTTCATCTGAGCATGGTGAATTTCTAATTTTTTGTATGCTTCCCTGTGAGTTTCTTCTAACTCCACAAGTTGAGCAAGCCTAATCTGCATTGGCTCCTCTTCAAGTAACTCAAACTCTTTCACATAATTCAAAGTTGGCAATTCAACTAAAATAGGTAACCTTGCTTCTTTGCCATAAGTTAAAACATAAGGAGAGTTACTTGTTGATCTCTTTGATGTAATTCTGTCAACCCAAAGGGCTAACTTGAGCTTTTCATGCCAAGTTCTTTGATTCTCAGCAATGGTCTTCCTAATGATGTTGATCAAGTTCTTGTTAGTTGATTCTTCTTCTCCATTACCTTGAGGACAATAATTGGATTAAGTATTCAAATATATATTATGCTTAACTAACCAATCTAAAACTCTAAGACCAATGAAAGCTAAAGCATTATCAGAAATGATTGATTCTGGAGTACCAAACCTGGACACCAAGTCTTGATAGAAATTCAAAATACAAGACTCATTAGCTTCTTTTAATGGAACTGTATCTATCCACTTTGTGAAATAATCAAGCCCCCACTTTGCAAAAGGCTACGCTACTTCAATTGGTTGCAAAGGCAAGGCTACCAGCCTCTGTTTGCCTGCAAACAATGAACATTTTTCACATTTTTTTACTCATGAGTGAGCATCTTTAAACATTTCAGGCCAGTAATAACCAACTCTCATAATTTTTAAGTTTGTCATTCTTGCTGCAAAGTGACCTCTTGCAAGTCCTTCATGAAATTCTTTTAGAATTTTTTCTATCTATTCTTGCTCAATGCATCTTAATAGAACATCGTTATAGTATTTTTTGAGCAAAATACCATCTATTAAAGCATAAGGAATGGCTTGTATCCTGAAATACCTTTGTTTTGATCTGTCTAAGCCTTCTGGACAATCACCAATTTGTAAATAATGGGCAATTCGTTGATTCCAAGTGACTGGCAAAGCTGGGGCAGCAGGTTGTTCTTCATTATTAAGCACCATTTCAACTTGTTGCTCCTCTTCTTTACTATTTTCTATGCTTCTATCAAGTTGTTTGCATAAACCCTTGCCTCTAAATATCTTGGTTACCTTGATAGAAACATCATATTCCATTGCCTTAGTAATCCAACCTGGCCTTTTGTCATTTATGTCTTTGCTGAGCAAAAACTCTTTCATTGTATGATGAGCAACCATAAGTTGAATTTTATTGTTAGAGAGCATGTGCCTAAATTTATTAAGGCTTCTTATTACTGCTAACGCATGCTTTTCTACTAATGAATATCTAGTTTCATAATCATGCAAAATGTGGCTAAAGAAAGCAACTGGTTGTTCTAAGCCTTCATCATTTTGCTGACACAACATTGCAGAAATAGTATCCTCACTCCCAAAAGCATATAGAATAAAATATTTCTTAAAATCAGGATTAATGAGAGTAGGGGCAGTTGCAATTGCCTCTTTTATTTCTTCAAAATTGTTCTTACCTTCCTTAGTCCACTGAAAATGAATGTTTTTCTTAAGCATGACTGTAAGTGGCTACATCAATGTTGTAATATTAGGAATAAACCTTCTGATAAAGTTAATCCTACCTATGAAACTTTGGAGTCCCTTCTTATGTGTTGGTAATGGCAATGCAAGTATGGCTATGATCCTCTCAGGATTTGTTGAAATCCCATGCTTTGAAATAATATATCCCAATAACTTGCCTTCATGAACAAAAAATATGCTCTTCTTGGGATTTAATGAAACTCCATATTCTCTGCATCTCTCAAATACTTGTTTGAGATGGTCAAGATGTTCATTATCCTTTTTAGAAAAAATAGTTACATCATCTAGGTAAACCAAAACAAACTTGTTAATTAGGCCTTGAAATACCATATCCATTGCACGCTGAAATGTTGCCCCTGCATTGGTTAGTCCAAATGGCATTTTATTATAAGACATTGTACCCCATTTGGTGGTAAATGTCATTTTGTACTGATCTTCTTCTTTGACCATAATTTAGTTATATCTTGAATAGCCATCAAGTAATGAGAATCTCTCTAATCCTGATACAACCTGCAAAATTTGCTCCATTGAGGAAAACGGGTAGTGGTCTTTTAGGTATGCTCTATTTAGGTCTCTAAAATCAACACATAATCTCAGTTCACCATTCTTATTCCTAACGGGAACTAGATTGGATACCCAGGATGTGTGCTTGATTGGAAATATGATGTTTCCTTCAATTAGCTTATTTAACTCAGTCCTCATAAGATGTTCTAATTTTGGATTAAGAGGCCTTTGTTTCTGCCTCACTAGTTTTGCATTATCTACCAGCTCTATGGTATGCTGAGCTAAATGAGGATCAAATTCTTTCAAATCTTCATACATCCATGCAAATATGTCATTGAATTCTTGACAAAGTTTTACAAAAGAATGTTTTTCTTCAAAGGTACATACCTTGCTAATTTTCGGTAGCTTGTCCTTGAATATTTCAATAGGTTCATAATATTGTTCCTTCACAAACATGCTTTCTTTATCCTTCCCAAACTGATCATCTGTATTAAAAGTAGATTCAAGGGTTACTAGACCCTTAAGCAGCTTGTTAGTTTTCAATTAGAGAAACTAATTTTCATATTGATCATTGAACTTACGCTGATTTCCAGCAGAAAACTCAGCTTCTTCAATTAGGAAATTGGTAATCTACTCATCTGAGTCAAAAAACTACCAATTAACAATGTTATCTGGAATTGAGGGCCTTACTACAACTTTAACACACTGTTGTTTATCAATATTTTCTAGTTCTTTTGGAATATTGAACTGAGCTCCTAAAGCAACAAGCCTATCTGCTTCTTTATTTTGACTTCTAGGTATGGACATCAAATTAAATGCATCAAAATCTTCAATTAAATCCAAAATTCTATGCTTGTACATCTTCAAAACATCATTTTTGGTGACATGGATATTCCTTACTTGGTTCACAACTAGTTCACTATCACCAAAAACTTGTAAACATTTAACTTTCTTCTGCCTAGCCCATTCTAAGCCATGTGCTAATGATTCTTACTCAATTGTATTGTTTGTACAACTAAAAGAAAATTTGGAAGCAGTGTAGTATCTCATACCTTTGGGTGAAACTAGCATAACACCACCTTCAGAACCATTCTTACCTCTTTAACCATCAAAATAAAGCTACCAAACCTGATTTTGCTATTGTTCTAACTGTTGGTCAAGCAGAATATCCTCTTTTTGAAGCTTAGGAATAACATAATCCTCCTCATGAATCATATAAACACCAAGACCTATTTCATCCATACTGATGAAAGGATCTTCTGCAATATTCTAGACTGCCCCCTTATCCAAATTCACATCAGGTATGCCTTGAATAGGTGTATCTGGATCCATGATAGGTGGTAACTCCTCATGGTCTCTGATGGTAAGATTTGCATTTATAGGACTTGGGGTATATGGTTCTAAGTGGCAAGTGGCTTGGGGTTCTGACTTAATGGTAACCTTAGTACCATATCGGGTTCTTAAAAACAAGTGTGACCAATCAGCATAAAGGTATCCTCCTAATTTTGCTGTAAAATATCTAGATAGGCGAATAGAAAAATGTGGAGGTAAGTCAACTATGTACATGTCCTGAGGTATTACAAAATTAGGACAAGCATGCAAGGTCAAACCAAGATCTTTGACCAATCCAACTGACTTAACTATTGTTCCATCCAATTATACAACTCCTCTAGAAATAGGCTCATAAATTAGACCAAGTTTATCTGCAAGGTCTTTGGGCATAATTGAACTACTGGCTCTTGAGTCTATCAAACAATTGTGGACTAGATGGTTGCTAATTATCAATGTTAAAAAAATGGAGGAGGCTTTGTTGTTTCGATTGGCTAATTGTTCTTAACTGGGAGATCATTAGCTAATGCAACTATGGATTGATCTTTCTGAGGCTCATTAGTCAAGGAAAGATTATCCAATTTGTCTCCCAACAATTCATTTTGTCTAGGAATTTGCAATGCATCTATCATTGTCATGGAAAAAATGGTTTTTGCCATAGATTCAACAATATTAAATGGAACACCACTAACCTTATGTTGTACTTTTGGAATAGTAGGCTCTTGATGAGCTAGTTTTGACTGAGATTGAACTTTCTGTTGTTCTTTAGGTGTTGCAGGTTGTCCTCTTGGTAAAATCTGAACATTTTGGACAGGTGTGTTGGAACCCTAAAATTTTCAAATTTTAGAGTTCCAAGTTCACACTTGAAAGCAATTTTCTCCATTCGAGTGTGTGTATTACCTATGATCAACTCTCAAGAACTTATCATGAGATGTATGTATGTGCTTCATAAATTTGGATCTCTCTAGGTGTGCCCTCTCAAACCCTAATTCTTTCATTTGAAAGTAAGATGCCTTTGCATTTTTGTTTACATGCAAGTATTATTATGTCAAATTTTAGTATTATATTATTATTTTATATATCTTGTAAAATAAATCCAAATGCAATTTACTATGTGCAATGTTAATTTTTTCTCAAAATCATCTTATCTAGACATTGAACGGTTTTCTCCTACAAGGACATTATACTGATGGAATTCCATCACAGTATTTTTTTTTTTTTTTACAATTAGGCTTAATTATATTATTTGGAGAATGTTTAAGTTTAAAAATATTATTTTTTATCCTCCAATCAATATTATAGAATTTAAATTATTTGTGTTATGAAACTATATGATGTTTTAAAAACTAACACAAACTTTGAGCTCATGTGATGTGCAGGAAACAAAAGATTTTGTGTTTGATTAAATGAAATGATCAAAAACTATGTAGTCGGTTGAAGGAAATAAAGAGTTTATTTTCAAAAGCAATATATAAATACTCTAATTTACATATATATTTAAATCATATAAATAAATGATTTAAGGGCACATTATGAAGAGCATACTTTGAATCTTTTAAATAAAAGATTTAAAGTATTTTAAGGGAAGTAAAAGGTTTTTTATCTCAAAGGTAAAGTAATTATGATTTTTTCTCCAAAGGCATTATTATAGGGACTTCTTGATCTTGAAATTTTATTTATTTTAGGTGATTTCCATTTTATAGACCATTCTTGAAAATCTCTTAAATATTAGGAGAATTTTGTGAGGGTTTTATTGCAATAAAAATAGCTTTGTCCTAAAGGTTGAGTTTTGATAAAATACATTTCTTCGGGTAAATTATTTTTATTAATGGTTTTATGATTCTAGGAAAATAAGTAAGTCATCGGGGATCGACATAATTAAAAATGTGCTACCTCGATAGAGTAAGCTACCCCGATGAAAGATTTGGAGGTAATATTATTATTTTCATTTTTCCATGAGATGAGTGTATTTTAAATAGTTTATTTATTAAGGGTGAAAATGATTTTGTTTTTATTAAATATCATTTTTTACTCTTGAAAATTTTAAAAGTAAATATTCTCAAATGTTATTTACTAAATTTTGAGAAGGATTTCTTAAATTGATTTTTATTATTAAAGTTTATTTAAAGAAGAAAAATCACTTCATTATTAAAATAAAATGTTTGGGAATATTTCACATTATATTTTTGCCCTAAATTTAAAAGTGTTATATTATAAAGAAATGATACATATATCTCTTTTAAGGCAGATTTATTGTTTTTAAATATTTGCCTTAGGGATTACATTATTAAAGATTCTATTTTTAATGTATCCCTAATGTAAATATTTTTATTTATCAATAAACTAACTTTGTCATTTTTTGTGCAGGATGTTACACATGGGAAAAACTAAATTTCTAGGCACATTAAGGAGCAGGGAGACTCATAAGAACAACATAATGTTGTAAGGATTGAATATCATTTTGTATTAGAGAAGTCTATAGGAAGAAGAAGTATCATTTTGCGCAAGCAATATGTAATGAAGTATTTACAAGTACAACTTATGTATGCAATTATTTCGTGAAGATTAATATACAAGGTTCACTGTCTCTTTTTCCAAATATTGTGTACACTTTTGTGTTGATGAGTTATCTTTGTCCTCTTGATAAATATGTTTATAGATTTTCTATGATGTGAATCACATGTTGTTGCATTAAGTGAAAGATTGAGTTCTTATTGTTTGTGTAACACATACTGACCCTTCATAGTTGATGAGAAATTGTCTCTTGAGTTGATAAGATATTATGTCCATAAAGTGTCATATATATCCCTAGATAGAGGCACTGGTCTGTTATTGATTTTTCAAGGTTTTGATCTGTATGCATTCAAGGTCCTTGACATAAAAACATTCTTCCCAAATCTTATATGAACCGATCTATGCATATGTCTTTTAGGTCTTGAAAGCAATCTCATTTTCAATATACAATCATAATCATTTCTTTTCAAAGACATTTATTTAAAGAACATAATAAAGCATAATTGCAGACAACAATTTGCTAGTTTGTAATTTGATAAAAGACTTAAATCCACTTTAAATAATCTCTTTTGTGCTTGAGAGTGTGAGGTATACCCACCTAGGTTTAGTGGAGCCTAAAGTGCAGAGGGATTTAGTCTTTGACTATCCCTGTTCATTGGCCAAGGCTGATTGGACTATTGAGGATTTGGCAAGTCTTTGGGTTTTCCAATCTGTGGTTTTAGGCACCAACAAGGTGGAGGTGTACTAAGAACTTTCTGACTTGTAGAAGCTTGTTGTTTTCCTTTATCTGGCTACTGTCTAGATTTATTTTGTTGTTGTCCTTTATTTAGAGCTTGATGTCCAATGTCAATAGCATGTTTCTTTGACCTTGTATTTTTTGCAACAGGTAAAAAAGGTCTATTTTGTTGTTGTGGATGATTAACTCCACAAAATTCCTCACCTTGCCAATTCATCATAGCCACCTCAGGACCTTTTGGTTCCTCATTTATACTTGCATCCTAATAAGACATATTATTCTAAACCATCAAAGCTTGTGATCAAGCATTCATTGCATTTTTCCATGATGCTTGATTATGAGGTTGTTGGAAAGGAAAACACCACTCTTGTGCCATATTTTTCTGAGCAGGAATAATTTATTTAGAATTGCTAGTAGCATTCTGATTATACTGCTATTTTTGCCTATTGTTGTAGTTTCTCCTTTGATTTTGAGCAACAACTTGGTAGTTAGGCCTATTGGGTTGATAAGGAGCTTGATACGAGGCTTGATACCTTTGATTTTGGTTCTGATTTTTCTTGAGGTCCACCAATTCGTTGCCAAAATTTTGCATAGTTTGCTGGATTTGTTGAGTTGATTCAACATTATTTATAAACATCTCTTGTAACATCTGTAGTTGCTTTGATGAGTCTACTACAACACTATTTTGAACATAATTTTGAAAACCTAGTGTTGGAACAATGAGTATTGCAGCTATAGGAGGTGCTTGTAAAGGCATCAATGGTTGTATATCAGGAAAAATAGGCATAGGAGACCTAGGGGAAATTTTAGTAGCTTGTATAAGGTTGTTTTCTGCTCGAATAGATAAATCATAATGTAACCCCACCCATAGATTGAATCATAACAATAATGTTGCTATTTAAAGCTCTCAAATGATATAAAAATGCATGTTCAGGAGAGGGTTTTATCATTGTAGGAATTCTATTCCAGGTTCACTCAAAATAGTAATTAAAATTAGTCATCTTCTCTTGTAGTGCCCTCTTGATAGTGGTCATCTGCTCTTGTGGTGCCCTCTTGATAGTGGTCATCTGCTCAACCAAGGATAGGTGATCACATTTATCTACAAATAGCGTCGTTAGCTTGTCACCCAAATCATCCCAATCAGTAATTGAATTAGTTTGCAAACCCCTGGACTATTGTAGTTCTTTTCCTTTGAATGATTCTTCCAGTAGCCCGAGTGCTACATTTTCTTGGGTTATATGGTGAACTGCACATAGAGATGTTATATCTCTTATGTGCTCAACAAGTGTAATGTGGTCTTCACCAGTGAAACTAGGAAGTCTTTTCAGAGCGGCTCCTGGTATAGGATCATGTAAGGTTAAATTCAAAGGGTTGCCTCCATTGAAGGGTACAAAAGCATGTTCTCTTGGTATGGCCATTGTAAATACTGGAGGATTTAGCGGTGGATTCTAGGTAATAGATGGCTAAATTGGAGGAGTTAAAAATAGAGGATTTACGCGGGTAGAAAAATTGGGCTGAGAATTATTAGGTGGAGGAGAAGAATTAGACAGAAGATTGGAATCTGGAGTTTCAAGAAAAACATCAACTAAGGAACTTTCTGGAAACTCAACTGTTGAATTTGTTGCTTTTTCTATCTTTTTCATTGTCTTTGACCTTCTCTGCGATGGTGGTAGCTCAATATTCTCAACTAGATCCTTGTTTTGTCTGGTTTGATACTTTTTTATATGCTGTTAAGACCTGTTCTGCACATAAAACCAAAAAATAGAGTCACAAGGTACTTAGAAAAAATAATCTCAATAGGCTGAAATACTGTTGTCAATACCAAAACAATAGAAAAATGGATTTTCTTTTAGCTATGATAGCTCAAACGTGTCCCACTGGGCGTGCCAAAAACTATTGTCACTGAGCATTGCACCCATGATGCTAAGTTTGAAAATAAGCAATCGTGTGAAACATGGAAACACCTTCGAGCCTATGGATTGCTCAAAGTGAAGGTGAATCTCCGGAGATCAGGCTGGCTTCCTATTCTGATGGATCTCCTATACTAACTTTTTGTCGGAAGAGGGTAGGAAGTCTTGCATGTAATAAAAGAACCTATCCTAATGGAGGTGATACACCAAAATGATGCAGTTCTACTTGCTGTCCTAAAACTATAACCAACTACAACAAGACCTAAAAATTATCTCACAAATCAAATAAGATCATGAAATTCATAAACATTTCAAGTGAAGGTTCAAAGTTATCTAACTTCAGCATGTAGGAAAAAGTGTTTTTTCACAAACATGCAAAGAACTAGAAACCAAAAGAACATAACCCACAACCTGAATTTACTATGAAATCTTCCTATTTCTGCAAAACATAAACAAGACAAATAAAAGGATTTAGAATTAAATCACAATACCTTTGTCAAATAATTCATTTGATAATGGAAAAATAAGAAATAATTGACAAGGAAACTAAAACTCTCTATTGCAAACTGAAAATAATCTCTATTACAATGCTGAAAAACTAAAAAAAAAGCGCTGAGATACAATGCTTTTTAAAAAAAATGTGTATGCAAAAAAGAAAGAACCAGGGGGGAAAAAGGAGAGAAGGAATATGTAGAAATCATGATGAATCCCCTTCAAAACTCTAAAATCATTGCATGAGAAAACCCTTGGGCAAATCTGTCCGAAAAATGGCATAAAAACTCATGCATAATACTGTAAAATAATAATCTTTGCTGCTCAAATGGACTGCCACTGATCCTCCTCTAAGAAAATCTACATATCTAAATGCGAAAAATAGTTATCCCCATGAGAAAGTTGTATGATTAACTAAACTGTGACTATATTAAAAAAGAAATCCCACTGAAAAAAACTTATGCATTCTCTAGCAACTGCTCTCCGTGTTGAAACTTTTGTTAAAAAATGATTATGGAAATGATCTTCCTATTTAGCGAGATTTCCAACGGTATGTAATACTTGGATATTCAGATAATCAATTGCATTAATCTTTCATGTAGAATTCATCCCCTTGCTTGGTGGGCTTTTCACTGTTCGAACAACCAGTTCTGAGTCTACCGTGCAATTTTTATGTGCCAGCCATTGGATCGCCTAAATGAACCATGGTAGCTTGCATTTAACTTTTTTCATTTATTCTTAGTGGGCCCCACCGTTTGTCACCAAGTTGCTATGATTATCCATCCAACATTTTTATCTTGCAGTATAGCAACGACCATTGATCCATGAGGAACCTGTTTGCCTTTTAGTCTTCTTGTTTCCTTTTATCTTCTTGGGCCCATGAGAATAAGCGATGCTAATGAACTTTGAACTATTAAACCATTTAGAAACAGTGATCCACTTTGAAGTTTGAACCATTGAACCATTTTGAAACGGTGAACCACTTTGAAACGGTGAACGACTTTGAAGTTCAAGTTCAAGGTTGACTTAGACATCCGCTCATCTGTAGAATTTTTTCCACGTGTCAGCCTCTGATTTGCTTGCAGGTCCACTTTGTCTTCCATCTAGACCGCCATCTAGACCGGACCCACCTTTTCACCAAGTCACGGTGATAACCTACTGTGTAGCTTTCATTAGTACCTTCGCGACCACTGTCTGATCTTTTGCCTGACCGTTGGATGTGATCAATCTGCTCAATCTCTACTCTTGGTCTGCCCATGGTTCTTCATCTTCTCTCTACCATTTGGTGCATCCTCATTTGCTTTGAGCCCACTTGGATGACCACATCATCAGTCGCCAAGTCGCTATGATAATTGGTGAGCTTCTTTCTATAGTGCCTTAGCGACCACCATTAGATTTTTTGCTTGGCTATTCAATGTGATCTATTTGCTTGATCTTTACCTTCTTCTTTATGATCTGATGCAAAATTTGGGTCACCTTGAGATGTGCACGTGCGTGGGTCCACCAAGCCACGAGCTGCCTCTTCTTTCCAAAATCCCATAAGCTTTGACACTATAGTTATATGTGGCCTTATATTCAAATAAGATAAATTCCCTCTACCCAGCCAATGTTTGATAAAAGTTCTTCCTCCATGGTGAGTGAAACCGCTTGGAAACTCTAAGGCCTTTTAAATAACTCTCTTTGGTGCCCAAGTAAAAAATTTACACAAGCCTATTGCATTTGTTCTGAGTTTATTTTGGCCTTACATCAGCCCTGCCATTTCATTTGTGAAGGAGCATAAACATTTTTGTGATCTACAACATGTTGAGCTCAACCCTCGTGGGAGCCCATTTGAACCCACATAAGGCATTGCTTTTCCTGTATCTGCACATGTAGCAAACAAGTTATAAAAATAGTGCATTTCTTCCTGGTTCATGATTTGGACCTTTTTCAAAATGAATGCAAGGCTTTATTAGGGCACCAAATTTAGCATTGTGCAAAATTTTGGTAACAATTACTCGTAAAAAATATTCAATCCCAAAAGCTTACAAGATTCTCTTCCCTTGCACAAACAACATTGAAAAATATGAAGCTTTGGAAAATGGGTTCAAGCTAGCTATCGAATGGAAGGCTGTTGAATTATATGTCTATGGAGATTCTCAGCTAATCATCAACCAAATCGATGATATATATTAGACTAGAGATGAGAAATTGATGCCTTATAAGAGAATGGTGCATGATCTCAAGAAATACTTTACCTTTGTATCATTTTAGCAGATCCCTAGATCAACAAATAGAGCAGTGAATGCCATGGCCACCTTGGTGTCTATACCACATCTACATGAATCTAATTTTTGCTTTGAATTCCTCATGGAAGAGTTACATTATCCTGCCTATGATTCTCCTGAGTCCCAGATGGTCTGTTCTATTATTGGACATGACTCATCTCGCTACAGCCACATTTACTCTTACCTGCATGACCAAGTTATCCCTACTAATCCTACCCGTAATGAGAAAAGGAACCTAATCCAAAATGCTTCATGATATGTCATCATTGTGAATGACCTACTTAGGTGATGTTTGGATAGTACTTTGCTTAGGTGTCTAGAAATTGAAGAGTCCCAACGTGCATTATCCAAAGTCCATGAAGGTACTTGTGGATCCCATTCAAATAATCTAACTTTAGCACAGAAACTACTAAGGGCTGACTACTACTGGGTAGACTTGGAGAAAGATGCTGTAAAATTTGCTAAAACTTGTGAGAAGTGTCAGCTACATGGGAAACTCATACATTCTCCAGCAAGGGATCTCATTGTTAGGTCCCAGAGACAACTGAGAGGGGGGGGTGGGGTGAATCAGTTGTCTAATAACTTTAAACCAAAAACTAGTTAACCAACTTAATGCTTAATACTGGTAAACCAGTTAAGTATGCTGATAGACAGTGTTAATAGTAAATTGCTATACCAGTAAGGATTAATGCATGAAATATAAACATAAAGTCATCCACAACACATGACACCAATATTTGTACATGGAAACCCTATAAGGGGAAAAACCATGGTGGGAAACCTTACCCACAATCAGATGATAATACTATAGATAGTAAGTGTACATAAATGGGGTCTACACATGTAGAAAGGCCAACAACCTAGAGCTCACTACTCAATCACAAAATGGGAGTCACACTAACTACAGTTGGATGGTTAAATCCAATAAGAAAGTACTACACAAAATAGCATCTTCATATGCTGGATTCAGTATCGGTGTAATGCTGATATGCTTCTACAAAAACCTAGCTCCACCTTCAAATGATGTCTTCATGTATATCCATGCTTGATCTCACATATATCTTCACTTAATTCTTTTTCGCATTCCACACTTGATCTTACAAATAAGATCTTTCATTTATACCATACCCTGAGACCAATTTTAGTAGGTCAGCTCTACAAGATATTACAATAAAACATTTTACATACAATATAATATCCGATGCAATAACCAATTAAACATGTCTACTTAATGCATTTACAACAATAATAAATCATCTCCATAGCGTGCCATGCTGATCTAGAAAAGATAAACCTGTCGATGTAACCCTAGATAACCTGGACCTATTTGCCGGTAAAAGCAAATATGCAAATGTGAATATACCAATGATTAATTTTTCAAAACAAAGTGTCCACATGATGTCTTCGACATTACCAAGTGTCTTCCATATCATTCCAGGTACTGGTGAACAATATATCCTACCGGTGAACCATATACCAGTAACCGTTGCATAGTTCACTTGCTTGTCGATGAATTTTGCTGGATCTTCAAAGTAGGTGTTGACATCAATGACAAAACCATACCAAAATACCAAAAATCTCCCCCCTTTGGCATTGATGGCAACACAAGATGGAAAAACCATCAAACTTCCAAAACCGAAATGCCAAATACAAAAACCAACAATCTCCATTTCTCCCCCTGGGAATAACATGTGTTTATCCAAAGATTTATTTTCAATACCAATCTCTCATACCAATTTCTCCTTAAATGTGTTTTTCAAAATCTCTCCCCAAAAAGATAATGTGTTTTTCCATAGATATCTCTCCCCCTTTGACATCAAATGCCAAAGTCAAGTCCATACAAATTACCAACTACTCCCCCTAAGAAGTAGCTTCCTCATCAAATACCAGAATAAAAGATTTGTCTTTTTAATTCTATTGGTTGATGACAATCATCAACTGTCTAAGTCTCTACTGGTGGTGGTATGACTCCAAGATGATCTCTAAGATACTCAAAAGTCTCCTTAGGCAAAGGTTTTGTGAAAATATCTGTAAGCTATTCTTTAGTATTCACATAAACCAGTTTTATCTTATTTTCTTCAACTTTTTCCCTTAGAAAATTCAATTTGATAGAAACATGTTTTATTTTAGAATGTAATACCGGATTCTTAGATATATCAATTGCTACCATGTTATCACAGTATATAGTAATGGGTTCCTTGCATTTTACCTTTATGTCTTTCAACATTTGCTTAAGCCATAATACCTGTGTACAGTGTGTTGCTGCTGCAACATATTCTGATTCTACTGTTGATAAAGATGTACAACTCTATTTCTTACTCAACCAAGAAACTAATCTCTTTCCAAGAAAGAATGCTCCTCTAGTGGTGCTTTTTCTATCATCTACATCTCCTGCCCAATTTGCATCTATGTATGCACATAGATCAAAAATTTTATCTTTAGGATACCATAATCCAAGATTTGCTGTGCCTTGTAAGTATCGGAAAATCCTTTTTACTGCTGATTCATGATTTTCCTTAGGATTACTCTAAAATCTAGAAACAATACATACTACATTCATAATATTAGGCCTGGTTTTTGTCAAATACAGTAAACCTCCTATCATATATTTGTATCTAGTTGGATTAACGTTTGTAGATTCATCCCTTTGAGATAATATGTCATTTGTAGTCATAGGTGTGCTTACCGGTTTAGAGTTCTCCATCCCAAATTTCTTTAGTAATTCTTTCAAGTACTTGGATTGACTCAAAAATATACCTTTATCAGTCTGAGAAATATGCAAACCTAAAAAGAATTTTATTTCTCCAATCATAGACATTTCAAATTCTTGCTGCATTTCAAGAGAAAATTCCTTACATAATCCATCTTCTCCTCCAAAGATTATATCATCAACAAATACTTCAAGAATCAAGATGTCATCATTAGTTATTTTTTAGTATAAATTGCTATCTGCATTTCCTTTAGTAAAACCAATCTTCAAAAGATACTTATCCAACCTTGCATACCAAGCTCTTGGGGCTTGTTTCAATCCATACAGAGCTTTTCTTAACCTGCAAACCATATCATTGTCATCTGTCAAAGAAAATCCATCAAGTTATTCAATATATACTTCTTCTTCAAGATCTCCATTCAAAAATTCACATTTAATATCCATTTGATAAACTTTGTAGTCCTTGTGAGCTGGAAAAGCCAAGAATAATCTAACTGCCTCAATTCTGGCTACCAGTGCAAAGGTTTCAATGTAATCAACTCCTTCTTTCAAAGAATATCCCTTACACACTAGTCTTGCTTTATTTCTGACAACCTTACCATCTTCATTAAGTTTGTTTCTAAATACCCATTTAGTTCCAATTACATTTTTATCTTTAGGCCAGGGAACTAATGTCCAAGTATTATTTTTCTCAATTTGTCCTAATTCTTCTTCTATAGCTTTAATCCAAAATTTATCTTCACATGCCTCATTGATAGATGATGGTTCAATTTGAGAAATAAGACATACCTCTTTATTTGCCAATCTTCCTTTTGTCATAACTCCTTTAAATTTGTTTCCAATTATCTAATCTTTAGAATGATTCAATCTTACATATCGGGGTGTCTTAGTTTGCTATTGTTCTTCAATTATTATGGAATCTTCTGATGATACCGGGGTAACTAGATCTTCATTCTGTACTGTTGGATTCAGTATAGGTTCATTTGTCACAATTTCTGTTGCCAATTCAGAGTCTATATATCTTGAAGTTCCTCTGAATTGTTCATCAATCTTTACATTTTTACTCTCAATAATTTTCTACAATCTTTTATTAAAACATCTATATGCCTTGCTCTTAGATGAATAACCAAGAAATATTTCTTCATCACTTCTAGGATCAAATTTGCCAATATACTCATCTCTTCTAATATAATATTTACTTCCAAAAATTCTGAAATACTTAAGAGTAGGAGTATTACCAAACCATAGTTTATGAGGGGTCTTACTGGTTTCACCTTTGATGTGAACTTTGTTGAATGTATAGACAGCAGTGCTAACTGCCTCTCTCCAATATATATGTGGTAGATTTGCTTCTGATAACATACTTCTAGCTGCGTCCAAGATAGTTTTGTTTTTCCTTTCAACAACTCCATTCTACTGTGGTGTCTGAGGTGCTGATTATTGTCTTCTGATTCCAGTCACTTCACAGAATGTATTAAAGTCCTTAGATGTGAATTCTCCTCCATGATCTGATCTTAAACATTTGATTTTCTTACCGGTTTCATTTTCAACCATTGCTTTGAATAGTTTGAACTTTCCAAGTGCTTCTGATTTTTCTCCAAGAAAAGTAACCCAACACATTCTAGAATAATCATCAATAATTAGCATGAAATATCTATCACCTTGTAAGCTTTTGGTTCTAGCTGGACAACATAAATCAGTGTGAATTAAATCAAGATCACTATTGGATTTTTCTAGAATACTTTTGCAACTAGCTCTAACTTGTTTTCCAAATTGACATTCCCTACAAATTGTATTATGAGGTTTCACAATTTTAGGTAGATCTCTAACTGCCTTAGAAGTACTGATTTTTACCATGCAATCAAAGTTTACATGACATAATCTCTTATGCCATAACCAAATTTCATCTATATGTGCAATTAAGTATGCCTTTTTACTGTTATTCAAATGAAAGATATTGCCTCTAGTCTGATTACTAGTTGTAATTTCCAAACCAGTTCTATTCATGATTTTACATTTTCCATTTTTAAATTGTAACTGAAATCTCTTCTCAACTAATTGACCAACACTTAAAAGATTATGCTTTAATCCTTCAATATAGTAGACATTGTCAGTGTTATGCTTACCATCAAGAGATATTGAACCCTTACCTTTGATTGAATAGGCTTTGTCATCTCCAAATCTTATTAAACCTCCATTGTATTCTTGAAAGTTCAAGAATTTACCTTTGTCTCCAGTCATATGATGTGAGCATCCTGAGTCAATGATCCATTCATCCTTTGCTTCAACTTTAGCTGCTAGGGCTTGTTCTATCGATTGAGCAATAGGTGCCGGTTGATCTTCTATTATAGGGATCCTCATCAGAATCATCAGTCACACCTTCATCAGCAATGTAACTAGATTTATCTTTGTTCTTTTTAAATCTGTATCTCTGATATTGAGGATGAGGCTTGTATGTTCTTCTAGCTTCTTCTCTTAGTCTAGCATGTCTATCAGGGAATCTTGAAGCCATATGACCAATCTTATTGCAGTTAAAACATTTAAAGGGTGCTTTACCTTCATACTTACTTCCAATTGGACCTTTTGGCATTTTCCTTGCAAATAGTGCTTCAAGTTCTTCAAGCTCTTCATTCTCCTTTCTAGATTCTTCAAGTTCTCTTGCATAAAAGGCTCTCCAGTCTGATTTGTCAAATGATGGAGCAGATGATGTTGATGCTTTAAAGGCCAAATCAGTTTTAATAGTACCAACAGGACCAAATTCCTCAATTTCAAAGGCTGAAAGTTTTCCAATCAATGTATCCCTAGTTACTGATGTATTAGACATTGTTCTCAACTCATTTATAGCAGTAACCTTCATTTTATATGCCGGTGGTAAACCTCTTAATATTTTTGAAACAATTTCGTCCTCACTTAGAGTTCCTCCACAACATTTAATACCCAAAACAATTTCATTTACTCTTTCCATATAAGTAGAAATCCTTTCATCTTCTTCCATTTTCAGATGTTCATACCTGACTCAGAATCTTTCAAGTTTTGCAATTTTCACTATGGAATCTCCTTCATTCAGTGTTTCGAAGTGATCCCAAATAGCTTTAGCAGTAGACCTATCTGATAATCCCATGATTTGTTGATCTGATAATGCTCTCAAAAGTGCTTCTCTTGCTTTGCAATCATTTTCTTCATCTTTAGCCAAGGTAGTTGGAGTAGTCTGACTAGCTACAGCAGCAGTATAACCATTCTTAGCAACTTCCCAGATGTCTTTACCAATGCAATTCAAATGTGTCTCCATTCTGATCTTCCATATCCCATAGTTGGTTCCATCAAGTTTAGGACTATCCTTCCTAAAATAATTAGTAGACATTGGATCTCCTCAAGTTGTTAAACTTCTGCAAAAGAGGACTAAGCTCTGATACCAATTGTTAGGTCCCGGAGACAACTGAGAAGGGGGGGGGTGTGAATCAGTTGTCTAATAAATTCAAACCAAAAACTAATTAACCAACTTAATACTTAATACCAGTAAACAAGTTAAGTATGCCGATAGATAGTGTTAACAGTAAATTGCTATACCGGTAAGGATTAATGCATGAAACATAAACATAAAGTCATCCACAACACATGACACCAATATTTGTACGTGGAAACCCTGTAAGGGGAAAAACAATGGTGGGAAACCTTACCCACAATCAGATGATACTACTACAGATAGTAAGTTTACATAAATAGGGTCTGCACATGCAGAAAAGCCAACAACCTAGAGCTCACTGCTCAATCACAAAATGGGAGTCACACTGACTACAGTTGGATGGTTAAATCCAATAAGAATGTACTGCACAAAATAGCATCTTCATATGTTGGATTCAGTACTAGTGTAGTGCTGATATGCTTCTACCAAAACCTAACTCCACCTTCAAATGATGTCTTCGTGTATATCTGTGCTTGATCTTGCATATATCTTCACTTAATTCTTTTTCGTATTCCACACTTGATCTTACAAATAAGATCTTTCATTTATACCATACCCTGAGACCAATTTTAGTAGGTCGGCTCTACAAGATACTACAATAAAACATTTTACATACAATATAATATTTGATGCAATAACCAATTAAACATGTCGGCTTAATGTATTTACAACAATAATAAATCATCTCCATAGTGTGCCATGCTGATCTGGAAAAGATAAACCTGCTGATGTAACCCTAGATAACTTGGACCTATTTACTAGTAAAAGAAAATATGCAAATATGAATATACCAATGATTAAATCTTCAAAACAAAGTGTCAACATGATGTCTTTGACATTACCAAGTGTCTTCCATATCATTCCAGGTACCGATGAACAATATATCCTGCCAGTGAACCATATACCAGTAACTATTGCACAGTTTACTTGCTTGCTGGTGAATATTGCTAGATCTTTGAAGTAGGTGTTGACATCAATGACAAAACCATACCAAAATACCAAAACTCATACCCTTCATTACACATTAACCTTTTCAATAGTGGGCATTTGATCTCATCGCCCAAATTTATCTTGGGTCATCTAACAGACATAAGTTTATTATAACTGTCACTGAGTACTTCACTAAGTGGGTAGAAAAGGTTCCGCTCATCAAAGCAACCGGTAAAGAAGTAGCTATGTTTATCATTAACTATATCATTTACAAGTATAGTATACCTTCATCCATTGTGACTGACAATGGAGGGCAGTTCAAGAATAAATATCTAGATGAACTCTATGAAAAATTCAAAATAAAACAGCAATGGTCATCCATATACTACCCTCAAGGTAATGGACAAGCCAAAGCATCTAAAAAGAATTTTTTGACTATCTTACATAGAACAATAAATAAATCTGGAAATGATTGGCACTTGTAGATCAGTCCTGCACTATGGGCTTATAGAACAAGTATCAGAACACCTACTGGGGCTACACCTTTTTCTTTGGTGTATGGGTCTAAAGCACTCTTACCTATTGAGGTGGAAATACCATCTTTAAGAGTTTCTTCACAAGGTCTTGTTACTGATGAAGACTACAAAATATCTAAATTGCAAGAACTTGAGTTACTAGATGAACATCGCCAAGTGAAGTTTGATCATCTAAGAGCATATCGAAAGAGAATGTCTAGAGGTTATAATAAAAAACTTCGACAACAACAATTTCAAGTTGGTGACCTTTGTTGGCATTTCAATAGAATGGAGATTGTTGGAATTTCAATAAGGATATTGAGAAAGGATGATTACTGTCTTAATAATATTATTTTGTCATTGATGTCATGAAATTGATTTTCTGATTCAGTATGATGCTGCCATATCTTGAGAAGTATGTTTATAAGTTATTCAATGGACAACTATTACCGAGTTAGACAATGATGAGATCATGTTGTTTTGATTGTTTTAATATCCTACATATGTTGTTGATTAGAAGTTTAATACTGTACTATGTCACTGAGCAAAGAACCTAGTCGGTAAACCCTAAGGTTATCAATATCACTTAAAGAAGGCAGAATGTCTACCGAGTGAAGTTCAGTATTTACCAAGTAACAACTGAGTAATAATAGAATGCATTGGTATGTTGTGCAAGAAGTTTGTTGAGGATCTACGCCAATGGAAAATCAAGAGGAAGATCTAAAGCATAGATTGAACCACAATAACCTAGCACAAGTTCCAAGGAAGGAATGCAAGTTCCAAGGTGAGGTAAAACATTTTTAGATCGAAGGATACACTGCACCTAGTCAAGTTTGATGATCTGATGGCTAAGATTGATCGTGGGAAATGTGATCAAGGAGATTAAGTGGTTAAAAATTATTTATAAATAAGTAATTGTTGATGAACAATGTATGTAGGCAAATGTATGTACAATGATGCTATAGTAATGTTTACCGAGCATAGAAACTTGAAGATCTGATTGAAGAACAGATTGAGAAGCCCAACAAGTCCAACAAGAGACAAGATAAGTCTTATGACAAGATTGTTTTGAGAAAATAGAATTTGCTTTAGCATTTCAGATGTGAAGTTGCAGATATATTTTATTACTATTATTTATTTTGTAAGTGATAGGAAATCTCTTAACCGAGTGGACTTAACATTCTTATTTGTAAACCCTCTAGCAAGGTAACCTTCTAAATGAGTGTTTGAAATCCTTTGACAAGGTCACTTCTAACAAAGTGCAAGACTCTAACAAGTCTGAGGGAAATCAATTAACTGGGTCACATCTAGCAATGTGTTTGTAATCTTTAACAGGATTAAGCTTTTTAACCGAGCATACTCTAGAAGGGTATATTTCTTAGTGGGTTTGAAATCCCACAATGGTTTTTCCCTATTTGGGTTTCCATGTTAAATCAGGTGTTAAATGTGTTATGAAGTTTTAAGTGTATCTGTTTATGAGTATTGAATGATTTACTGTCATAGTTGCATATCAGTAAAGGCTACCAAGGTTGAATCTATTTAATATATTGATGATTAAGTTTTTATGATTCACCCCCCCCTATCATCTTAACTAACAATTGGTATCAGAGCTTTGGATTCCAAAAGAAAAGTTTAAAGGTACTTGAGGCAAGATCCGAAGATGTATAAAAGGGATGCACCAAAGCTAAACAAGTCAAGTTTCTCCAGATGGTAGAAAAGGATGAAGCTGCATTTATTAGGAATTGGAGAATATGCAACATATTATCTGGAGAATGATTACATAGCACCTAGCACCAACTAGATGACAATGGAAGAGATAAAGGCAAAGTAAGAACATATTCAAGCTATGATTGAAATAACATATGCATTAACCGACTCAGAGTTTAATGACCTAGAAGGCCGCAATGATGCCAAAGCGATGTGGACCAAGCTTATATCTATGTATGGTGGTGATGAACATGTTCAAAGAGAAAAAGTAGATAGTATAAGAGGACAAATTGAATCCATGAGAATGAATGAAGGTGAGAACATAACCCAATACAGTACACGGTTAAAGGAAACTGCTAATCAAATCAAAGGAGGAGGAGGAACTATTGAAGAAAAATATGTAACAAATAAGTTGCTTAGAACACTTCTACCTACTTATGCCATTCGAGTCTCTGCAATCAATGAATTAAGGTATGTGCCAAACATGCTAGTCTCTTTGGATGCTACTATCAGTAAGCTACATGCATTTGAGTTAAGTAATTTTGATAACAGTGGGTCCTCGGTAAATAAAGTTGAATCTGCATTCAGCTCTTTTCATATTAGTGAATCTGATGATTACAATGATAGAATGTATAAGTATACTAAAGGAAATCACAATGGAGAAAGTGAGAGATTTCACAAAAACATGGAAAAGGTACACAAACTATATGAAGAAATAAAAAAGCAAGAAGAGTTTGAAGCATTATTAGCCAAAAGGTTACTAAGAGGCAAAGGTAAGTATAAAGGAAAGTTACCTTTAAAATTTTTTAACTATGATAGAATAGGACATATGGCTTCTAATTGTCTTGACAAAGAATATAGTGAAAAGAGAGAATACCAAGATGACAGATAGAAAGACAACCAATACAAAGGACACTGAGACTTTAGAAGGAAACATAGAAAGACATGCCTAGTAGCTGGTGAGGAATCCAATAATGATAAATCTGATGGGACTGATATAGAGGAAGTTGTTTATGTGGCTATCAAAGATGGATCAGATGAAGAAAGGTATGAAGAAAAATTCCTAATATCTCACATAAATAAAAATGATTCTTGGATCATAGATAGTGGATGCTCACATCACATGACAGGTGATAAACACAAGTTTGCTAAATTAGAAGACTATGATGGAGGATATGTAAGATTTGGTAATGATGCACCATGTCTGGCGAAAGGTAAAGGATCTATAACACTTCTTGACAATGCTAAATGCGATGATGTATACTGGGTTGAAGGTTTTAAATACAATTTGTTGAGTGTAGCATAGCTAAACAATACAGGATACTGAATATAATTTCAGAAGGGAATTGTCAAAGTTCATGACAAACATGGAAAGCTAGCTACTACCGAGACACAAACAAAAGTAATACATTTCATCTTGACTCAACTTGGAACAATTGTCTGTATGCTAAAATAGAAGATACCTGGTTATGGCATAAAAGGATTTTTCATGTAAATTTTGATAATCTGATCAAAATAAGTAAGAAGCACCGAGTAAGAGGTCTGCCAAGCTTGCAAAAACCAAAGAATGCAATATGTCGAGGATGCCAGATGGGTAAGATGACAAGATCAAGCTTTACAAGTAAGTCCTACACTTCTAAAGGAATTTTAGATCTTGTACACACTGATCTTTGTGGTCCCATGAAATTTCAAAGTTATTATGGTGATAAATATTTCATATTATTTGTGGATGATTACTCAAGAATGATGCCAGTTATGTTTTTAAAAGAAAAATTAGAAGCTTTTCAAATGTTTAAATGGTACAAGGCAAGAGTTGAAAATGAAACAGGAAGACAACTGAAATGTCTTAGATCTGATAGAGGAGGAGAGTTCACTTATGATGAATTTAACCTATTTTGCAATGATCATGGTATAAAGAGACATCTGTCTGCACCGAGAACACCTCAATAAAATGGGAGAGGTGAAACAAGAAATAGATCAATTGTAGATTGTGCCAGAACCCTGATGATAGAAAAGAGGGTACCTCAAACATTTTGGAGAGAAGCAATTAGCACTGTAGTTTACACCCTAAACCAAGTACAACTGAAGAAAGGAACTTTGAAGACACCATATGAAATCTGGTATGATAAGAAACCCAATATAATTTATTTAAAAATCTTTGGAAGTAGATGTTATGTTCACAAAGATGATAGAAATGGAAAGTTCGATCAGAAAAGTGAGGAAGGAACATTTATTGGCTATTCTTCTAGAAGTAAAGAATTTAAATGTCTGATCAAATCATCTAACAAAATAGTGGAAAGTGCAAATGTGAAAATTGATGAATTTGTAGAAAGAAATGATGAAGGAAATTCCAAAGAACCAACTTATGAAGAATTTGTTTATGTTCAACCGAGAAGTCCTACTGAGAAAGTTGCTAAAGAAAATGAAGATAATATCCAATTACCAAGTGATGAAGAAGATCATACAGAGCCTACCAAGCCTATATCAGCGAAATATGTTAGAAGAAATCATGCATCAAGTCGAATTATAGGAGATAAGGATGATCCTGTGATGACAAGGAACAAAATGAGATAGAACACATGTCTGATATTTGAATTTGAACTGGGAATAGTAAAAGAGGCATTCAGTAATGAAGATTGGATAAATGCTATGATAGAAGAAATTGAACAAATCAAGAAGAATGAAACATGGACACTGGTCCCAAGACTGAAGGACAAAAATGTAATCGGTAAAAAGTGGATTTTCAGAAACAAGCTAAATGAAAAAGGAGAGGTCATTCAGAATAAAGCAAGACTAGTTTGCAAAGGATATGCTCAAGAAGAAGGAATAGATTATGGTGAGACTTTTGCACCTATGGCTAGACTTGAGGGAGTGAGAAAATTGTTGGCATATGCTGCTTACCAAAATTTCAAGGTATATCAAATGGATGTTAAATCTGCATTTTTGAATGGTATACTAGAAGAAGAAGTTTATATTGAACAACCTGAAGGATTTATTGAAGACAAGAATAAAGATTAGGTATGTGAGCTGAACAAAGCATTATATGGTTTAAAGCAAGCACCTAAAGCATGGTATGAAAGACTGCACTCTTATTTTATCAAGATTGGATTTATAAGGACAAGTGAAATCAGCAACATGTATATGAAGAATGATGAAAACAATGGTATACTACTTTCAGCCATATTTGTTGATGATATTTTTTTTTGTGGTAATGACTCCTTATGCAAGAACTTTGGAAATGAAATGTGCAAATAATTTGAGATGTCATTAGTTGGTGAAATGAAGTATTTTATAGGTTTATAGATACTACAAATGAAAAATGAGATTTTCATTACTCAATCCAAGTATATAAAGGAAATCTTGAAGAAATTTGGAATGGCGGATTCTAAACCTGTAAGCACTCCTATGACTACCAATTGTAAACTATCAAAGAGTGATGAATCTGCATCTGTTGATGAGACACTTTACTGATCTATGATTGGAAAGCTGCAATATGTGGTTCACAGCAGGCCAGATATAGCACATGCAGTAGGAATAGTTGCAAGATTTTCTACAGATCCCAAAGAAACTCATTTGACAGCAATCAAGAGAATTTTCAGATACCTGAGAGGCATGGAAGATTATGGCTTAGTGTATCAAAAGAGAAATGTTTTTGACTTAAAAGTCTATACTGATGCTGATTGGGTAGGAAACATTGATGACATGAAAAGCACAAGCGGTGGAGATTTCTTTATGTGAGATAGACTAGTATGTTGGCTTAGAAAGAAACAAGGATGCATTTCATAGTCAAAAGCTGAAACTAAATATGCTGCTACAACATTGAATTGTACCAATATAGCATGGATCAAACAACTATTAGAAGGTATGAATGAGAAAGTTACCAAGCCAGTCACTATATTTTGTGATAATACTAGTACCATCAACATTTCAAAGAATCTGGTAATGCATTCTAAGACAAAGCATATCTCTATAAAGTATCATTATCTCAAAGAAGAAGTTCAAGAGAAGAAAGTTGTGCTGGAATATATCAGCTCAAAGGAACAAATAGCAGATATTTTCACAAAGCCATTACCAAGGGACACTTTTGAGTGTCTCAAAAGTCAGTTAGGGGTCCTACCCCTATCTTCTACTCACTGATAGAGTTCAGTGAAAGCATCAAGTTGATGACTATATAAAATATTATTTGTGGATTGATGCTACTTTACACACTTTAGGAGGTTGCCTAAAGTTGTATAAGAAAAAGTGATTGAAGACAAAGATGCTTTGACCATGAATGAGACTGGAAGGAAATTACTTCATAGGGGAAGAAACCATAAATTAGTTATTTTTCTTTTTGGCATTGTTGTCAAAGGGGGAGAAGACTAAATGGAGAAGACAACAGAAGACTAATGACAGAGGGAGAAGACTTTAGGAGAAGGTTTAAATAACTCAACAATAATAGGAGAAGTCTAAACAACAATCTAAATCCGAATCAGTTGGTATTGCCATTTAAAGTTGGTATTTCCATCAATGCCAAAGGGGGAGATTGTTGGCATTTTCAATAGAATGGATATTGTTGGCATTTCAATAAGGATATTGAGAAAGGATGATTACAACCTTAATAATATTATTTTGTCATTGATGTTAAGAAATTGATTTTTTGATTCAGTATGATGTTGCCATATCTTGAGAAGTATGTTTATAAGTTATTCAATGGGAAACTATTACTGAGTTAGACAATGATGAGATCATGTTGTTTTGATTGTTTTGATATCCTACATATGTTGTTGATTATAAGTTTAATACTGTACTATGTCACCGAGAAAAGAACCTAGTCGATAAACCCTAAGGTACCTAGTTGGTAAACCCTAAGGTTATCGATATCAGTTAAAGAAGGCAGAATGTCTACCAAGTGAAGTTCAATATTTACCGAGTAACAACCGTAATAACATAATGCATTGAATGAATAAATAAATTATTAAATGTAGAATACCAATGAGCTGGAGTTGTTCAGATGATTGGTATGTTGTGCAAGAAGTTTGTTGAGGATCTACGCCAATGGAAAATCAAGAGGAAGATCTATAGCACAGATTGAACCATAATAACCTAGCACAAGTTCCAAGGAAGGAATGAAAGTTCCAAGGTGAGGTAAAACATTTTTAGATTGAAGGATACATTGAACCTAGTCAAGTTTGATGATCTGATGGCTAAGATTGATCGTGGGAAATGTGATCAAGGAGATTAAGCGGTTAAAAATTGTTTATAAATAAGGAATTGTTGATGAACAATGTATGCAGGCAAATGTATGCACAATGATGCTACAGTAATGTTTACCGAGCACAGAAGCTTGAAGATCTGATTGAATAATAGATTGAGAAGCCCAACAAGCCCAACAAGGGACAAGATAAGTCTTATGACAAGATTGTTTTGAGCAAATAGAATCTTCTTTAGCATTCAGATGTGAAGTTGTAGATATATTTTATTACTGTTATTTATTTTGTAAGTGACAGGAAATCTCTTAACCGAGTGGACTTAACAGTCTTATTTGTAAACCCTCTAGCAAGGTAACATTCTAAATGAGTGTTTGAAATCCTTTGACAAGGTCACTTCTAACAAAGTGCAAGACTCTAACAAGTCTGAGGGAAATCCCTTAACCGGGTCACATCTAGCAATGTGTTTGTAATCTTTAACAAGATTAAGCTTTTAACCAAGCATACTCTAGAAGGGTATATTTCTTAGTGGGTCCGAAATCCCATAGTGGTTTTTCCCTATTTGGGTTTCCACGTTAAATATGTTGTTAAATGTGTTATGATGTTTTAAGTGTATCATTTTATGAGTATTGAATAATTTACTATCATAGTTGCATATCAGTAAAGGCTACCGAGGTTGAATCTGTTGAATATATTGATGATTAAGTTTTTATGATTCACCCCCCCCTCTTATCTTAACTAACAACCTTGTTTTGAGAGAAAATCCTAAAAATCAATAGTTTTGAGACAAGAAAGGGAAGTTTGAATCAAACTAGCTAGATCCCTACATCGTTACTATAGTCTTTGGCACTGGTGCCTATAAACTCTCATCATCGGAAGGAGAACAACTTTGTGAACCGATCAACACCATCCATTTGAAGAAATTCTTCCCTTAGTATTCTCTACTCTAGCAACCTATATAGCTAAAAAGTCTTGAAGAAATCCTAAAAATCATAAAAAATCCTAAAGAAATCCTAAAAGTCCTAAAATGTCATTAAAAAAAAAAGGAAAAAAAAAAAAAAAAGAGAGAAAAAGGATCTTTGCCAAGCATGTGAAAACCTGGTAAACAGGCACCTCTTGTACTCAAGCACTCCATCTATCAACATAATGTTGGCATTTCCTATTTTTCATTCCCGCTTTTCTACATCTTTTGATTTCACTTGTACATATATTTTAGTCACTTTCATGACACCCTGGTTCTTTTGGAACCCTCCTGGCTTGAAACCAATCAATGTCCTAGTCTTAGGTTAATCAACTGAGCAATTTAAATGTCCTAAGTAGTATCAACCAACTCATCTTTTAGTCAGTGGTACCTAGTCATCCACTCTGAGTTAGTCACCTATCTCCCAACTACTGAATATTTTTATCATAGAGTACACAAGAAAAACAAGACTACTGAAAACAATCACTAAATTTTTTGAGATATGCATGAAATTTTCTTTGTATGCTATCTTTTACATTGGATTTCGCTTATTATTCCCTCCGAGTAACTCGAGGAAGTCTATCTTGACTAAGAGGAGCAAGGATTGGGGGCATAATTCTTTTCTTTGTTTTTTGCTTGTAGGAATGAATCCAATGATCTGGAAACATCTAATTAGCTTGGTGTCTGTGATAAGTGCCTTCACATCAAGGTGAAATTGCCACACATACCTTGACTCCACTCATTTGTATGCTACAGGGCGGTTGGATTCATTTCTTTGTCTGTTTGAAAGAAAAAACAAAACTATCTTGGATGCAACCAGAAGTATGATATCAGAAGAAAATCTACCTCATATATACTGGAGAGAAGCGGTAAATGCAGTAGTTTATACATTCAACCAAGTTCACATCAGAGGTGAAACCGGTAAGACCCCTCATGAATTATGGTTTGGAAATACTCCTATTCTTAAATATTTAGGAATATTTGGAAGTAAATGCCATATTAGAAGAGATGAGTATATTGGAAAATTTGATCCTAGAAGTGATGAAGGAATATTTCTTGGTTATTCATCTAAGAGCAAGGCATATAAATGTTTTAACAAGAGATTGTAGAAAATTGTTGAGAGTGCAAATGTGAAGATTGATGAACAGTTTAGAGGAAATTCAAGGTACATGGACTCTGAACTGGTAATAGAGATAATCACAAATGAACCTGCTGTGAGTACACTGATACAGAATGTTGATCCAGTTACACCAGCATCATTTGAAGATTCAACAGTTATTCAAGTATAGTAGCAAGTAAAAACACCCAGGCATGTAAGATTGAACCACTTTGAAAGTTAGATAATTGGAAACAAATTTCAAGGAGTTATGAATAGAGGAAGATTGGAAAATGAAGAGGTATGTCTTATTTCTCAAACTGAACCTACATCAATTAATCAGACATGTGAAGATTAATATTGGATTAAAGCTATGGAAGATGAATTGGAACAAATTGAAAGGAATAACACTTGGTCATTAGTTCCTCGGCCTAAAGACAAAAATGTAATTGGAACTAAATGGGTTTTTATAAATAAACTTAATGAAGATGGTGAGGTAATTAGAAACAAAGCAAGCCTAGTATGTAAGTGATATTCACAGAAAGAAGGAATTGATTACAATGAAACCTTTGTACCGGTAGCTAGAATTGAGGCAATTGGACTTTTATTAGCTTTTGCAGCACACAAGAACTATAAAGTATATCAAATGGATGTTAAATGTGCATTTCTGAATGGAGATCTTGAAGAAGAAGTTTATATTGAACAACTTGATGGATTTTCTTTGATAGATGACAAAGACATGGTTTGTAGGTTAAGGAAAGCTTTATATGGATTAAAACAAGATCCTAGAGCTTGGTATGCTAGATTGGACAAATATCTTTTGAAGCTTGGATACACTAAAGGTAATGCTGACAACAATCTATACTACAAAGTGACTAATGATGACATCTTGGTTATTGAAGATTTTGTTGATGATATAATCTTTGGAGGAGAAGATGGGTTGTGTAAAGACTTTTATAACAAAATGCAACAAGAATTTGAAATGTCTATGATTGGAGAGATAAAATTATTTTTAGGATTGTAGATTTCACAAATAGATAAAGGTATATTCCTATGTCAATCTAAGTACTTGAAGGAATTACTAAAGAAATTTGGCATGGAAAACTCTAAACCGGTAAGCACACCTATGACTACAACTGATAAATTATCTTTGAAGGATGAATCAACACCTATTAATCTGACTAGATACAAGTCTATGATAGCAGGTTTACTGTATTTGACACAAACAAGACTTGATATTATGAATGCAGTATGTATTGTTTCAAGATTTCAGAGTAATCCTATAGAAAATCATGAATCAGCAATGAAAAGGATTTTTCGGTACCTACAAGGCATTACAAATCTTGGTTTATGGTATCCTAGAGATGAAAAATTTTATTTATGTGCATACACAAATGCTAATTGCGTAGGAGATGTAGATGACAGAAAAAGCACCACCAGCAGAGCATTTTTTCTTGGTAGCAGACTAATTTCATGGTTGAGCAAGAAAAAGAGTTGTATATCACTATCAACAGTAGAATCAGAATATGTTGCAGGAGCAACTAATTGTACACAGGTATTATGGATCAAACAAATGTTGAAGGACATAAAGGTAAAATGCAAGGAACCTATAACTATTTAATATGATAATATGGCTACAATTGATATATCAAAGAACCCGATATTTCACTCTAAGACAAAACATGTTTCTATAAAATTCAATTTTCTAAAAAAGAAGTGAAATTGGTTTATGTGAATACTAAAGAATAGATTGCAGATATTTTTACTAAGCCTTTTCCTAAGGAGACTTTTGAATATCTTAGAGAGAAGCTTGGAGTCCTACCGCCACCGGTAGAGACTTAGACAATTAATGTTTTTCATCAATTGGTTAATTGGTAGTTTGTATTTGATTTTGTATTGCTTTGGCATTTGATGTCAAAGGGGAAGAGATATTATGGAAAAACATTTAAAAAACATTTTGGGGAGAGATATCTTTTGGGAGAAATTATTCCTAGGTTAGAGAAATTATGTATTTTGATTTTCGGTTAATGATATCTTTGGGAGATTGTTGGTTTTTGGTTTTTGGCAAGGTTCACAATCTTAGGTATATCTCTAACTGCTTGAGTAGACCTTATCCTTACCATGTATTCAAAATTAACATGACACATTCTTCTATTCCATAACCAACTTTTCTCACCAACATTCAAGTGAAAGATATTGCCTTTAGTTTTAGTACCTGATGCAATCTCTATAACAGAGGCATTTAGGATCTTACATTTACCATTATTGAATTGCAAATCATATCCCTTGTCAACCATTTGACCAACACTCAAAATATTATGCTTCAATCCTTCAACATACAAGACATCATCAGTATTATTCTTACCATTGAAAGATATAGAACCAATACTATGAATAACACAAGCTTTGTCATCTCCATATCTCACTATTCCACCATCATACCTTTCTATATATACAACTTTTCTTTTATCACCTATCATATGATGTGAACAACCACTATCAATTACCCATTCATCTTTGTCTTCAATCTTAGTAGCTAAAGCTTTCTCCTCAACAATGCAGCTTGTAGGATTCACTAATATAGGATCATATTCTTTCATAGAAATACATACAAATTAATCTTTTGAATTCCCATTCTTAGATTCCTTGTCAGTTACACCTTTATCAACAACATAATAGCATGTTTTTTGATTTATGTACTTCCTATAGGGCTTATAAGGCTTATCATTCTTATCATTCTTATCATATATATCATACTTGTTAGATCTATCATGTATTTCAAATTTATCATGCGTATCATATCTAGACATTCTCTTAGGGTACCTAGAAGAAAAATTTCCTATCTTATTACAAGAGAAACATTTCAAAGGTAACTTTCCATCATACTTGCTAGCTCCTTTAGCCAATCTCTAAGAAATAAGGGATTGAAGTTCATCTAGTTCTCTTTCTTTCTCTTTCATCTCTCTCATCCCTCTCTTCTCTCTTTCAAATCAAGATACCCAACAAGAACTTTCTCCTAGATACAAAGGCTTTGAATGCAGTCTCAAATTTGCCATGTGATTCTCCAAATTCTCTCAACTCAAATGCGGTAAGATTTCCAACTAACATATCTCTAGACATAGTAGTCAGACTCTGGATCTCATCAATAATAACTACCTTATGTTTATAAGTAGGAGGCAATTATCTCACCACCTTAGAAACAATCTCATCTTCTCCAAGGGTTCCACCGACACATCTGATATTCATGACAAGATCATTCACCTTAGCCATAAAGGTTGATATGTTTTCATCTTCTGACATCTTCAATGCTTCATACTATTAGACACAATGTACCACTAAGAGGGGGGTCAAACTTATCCCTTTCAATACCCTATGTGTGTATACCAATTATCAAATCTAACTCAATGCAGAATTGCCAGTTAGAGGGGAGACTAATCACAAATGCATTTAGAGTTAAAGAGACATCACATAACACCAGCATATATGAGGAAAACCCAAGATGGGAAAAACCTTGATGAGAAATGCTACTAGAGACTACTGCTCCAGTCCAACCTCACAATGAATCTTTGATTACAATGTTTAGTGAACAAACCCAAGGAGCACCAGCTCCTGATTTTAGGGCACCAACCCAAGGAGCAACAACCCTTGATTTAGGGCACCACACCAATGAGATACAACCCCTGCACCGAGCTACAACTCAGTGATTACATAAACATGTTTTATACCAAAGTTATCTTATTGTTACAAATGGATTTTGTAACTCTTCTTCAAAACTCTCTGCTGGATCTTCTATCTAATTCACTCTCGGTTCTCTATCTGTCGGTTCTACTCTCTATCATTTCTCTCTTATCTCAACTTCTTTGCTTCTCTCCACTGGAACTATGTTTTGCTGGTTCTTTTCTTGCCTACTCTGCACTCCTTTACAACTCTTCACTATCGGTTTGGTCATAACCGGTTACCTCACTATTGCTGGTTGAACTCTTCAACCCTAGTATCCCTCACACTCAGTCTCTCTTCTGATACTTGTTGAGTATTTGACTTATTTCTTCTCACATGGAGAAACTCTCTCCCATTCAGGAGCAACAAATAATATCTTTGGCTCGCATACATATAGCCAGATTTCTCTGCCAAGATGTGAGTTTTAACATTGGCATGGTTAGGGTTTCTGCCATGCACTGCATCTACATCTGATTTGATCTATGATCATTGTTATATATGAAATCCAATCTGATATCATGTCCTTGATCAATTTTCAACACTCAATCAATGAGCATCACCCATCTGTCCACCCTATGAAATACGTCTTCTCTCTTTCACCGTCTATAGCATGTTTTTTGGCCTTATGTCTGATCAATCACGTGATTAATGCGGTTCCCTTCTCCTACTTTGATCTATAAGATCAGACTTATCTGGATCTCTTCTATTTTCTTCATCTCAAGCCACAATCCTCTAATTTTCTTCCTCGAGTCTCTCAGTCCTCATAAATGTTGACCAACTGCCAGCTAGCTCCCCAACACTCCACTTCAACTCGGCGTGGCATCCTTATCGATATCCACCTCAGCAAAGATCTCTATGTCAACTGTAGCTAGGAAATCTGGAAATCATCAAAGCAAATATAAAATTGGACTAGTTCAATCATGAAAACTAAAATGCAATGATCAATCCTAATTACATCCAATAGAGACATGAAAGCAAAACATTCAAGATTAAAAACTAAGCAAACCAAATGCAGATTTGAATATCTCCTTCATGTGGCTCCATTGTCCTTCTTTCTTCTTCAAATAGCTTTGTTTGTGGATCTCACCTACAAGTGCATACACATGAGATGAAAGCAAGTAGACAAGATAGTAGCGCAAGAATACTCAAAGCATGATTGATTCGACAAAGTGATTATTAGATAATGTGATTAGTCTTGATTGAAGAAATTCATCCAATTTATAGATAAATTGGAGAAAAGACAAGATTAGCATGAAATTGATATTAGAGGCAATTGATTTCAAAAATGGCACAATTGAGTGGAAAGAAGAAGGTTATGACACCTTCTATGTCATGAATTATGACATATTTCCAATGCAAAGGTTAGAGGACTAGAGGCTTATGACATCTTGCTATGCCAAAAGTATGACGCATGAGAAATTCATGCTTCCACCAAAGCACAAAAATAGGGAGAACTAGAGAAAAATTAATTAGGTGGAAATTGAATTTGACAAATTAGAAAATAGGTGGAAATTAGGAATTAGGAAATTTAGGAAATTAGGAAATTAGAAATGATGAAACTAGAAAATTGATGCAAATTAGGTAAATTAATTAATAATTTGTCATTTATTAATTAATTCACGAAAAGAGGAATAATTAGTTAACCAATTAAATTAAACATTTAATTGTGACACGAAGACCTAGGATAAATTATTTAACCTAGAGGGAGAATGGAGAGAAAATGACAAACAAGGTTAAATGAATAAATCATAAAACCCTAGAAGATAAATTAGGAATGCAAGGATGACAATTAGGTCTTGATATAAAATTGATTTGATGTTGATTCGATCATGATTTTGAATTGACAAAGGACCAATGTTGACAAACAATTTTGATTGATAAATGCACCAATTTACGAGGAATAATGACAAATTGATCCAAATTAACACGATTGAGAAGGACAACGATCGATAACAAATTGATCACAAAATGAAAAGATTGAAAATGATAACGCAGAATGACAAGATTGAAAATGATAATGATCGATGACAAATCAATCGCAAAATGACAAGATTGACAAGAGGACAAAACCCTAATTAGGATTGACGATGTCCAAAATGATGACAAATTAGCACGCACATTGATGTGACAGGATAAGATTGACCATAATCATGACTGAAGATTGTTGTCAACAAGACCAATTTCGAAAGCGAGACAACTAAAGAATGCAGAAGAAGGACTCAATGCTCGCAAATGATAAAGACCAAGTGCGAATCATAGGAGAAATGTTAATGTGATGCAAAAACCCTAAAATAAGGCAATGCGCAAATGTTAAAGTATGATTCCGCAAGCATTGACCATTTTTAGGTGTCTACATCAACTAGAATTGGTCACTGACAAACAACACACAACTGGTCCTTCTTTTATGTTGCTTCTCTATCCCTGTCGATATCTCACACTTTACCAGTTACACTTCATGTCTGCACTTTGTTGATCTGTCGATGGAACACCTTAATCAGTCACCAGACATGCCTATCTATAGCATTCTCATTCTCATTATGTAGGAGGACATCATGTAGCCTCTTTTCTCTCTTACTATTTCTCATACTTATTGGTAGGCACCTTGATGACACCATGTCATCAACCTTCAACGGTTTCCATCTAAGGCATTTGCATGCCAGTTGCACTCTCTATCTGTAGCTGTTGCACTTTGCCTTCTTCATCACTAGACTGAACATCATCTCAGCCGGTTTGTCAAGGTGAAAAAATCATCACTTCTTTACTCTTCCTTTTCCATCCTAGTGGCACAATATGCCAACCCTTTCTGATCTAGTGTACATATATGATTACATGCACCTAAGGCATCCTTTTGTTTCACTGGTGTGAGCCTTCAATCACTTTCCTTCTAGTTTTGTCTTATGTCACAGAACTAAGATGCATACTTTGCATAATAGGAGATAAGATCCACTTACCAATGTGTGTGAATCCTTATCATCTGCATCCTACAATGCACTCATGTGACTTCCCTATTTGTGCAACATATCTTCAAATAGGTACATGTGATCTAATTAGGCACACTCACTATCAGTCATCTCTTCACATGGTGTTTGCATCTCTATTTAGTAGGAGTCATACTATTTTGCATCCACATAGTGTATCAGTGACCTATACATCTTTCTCCTTCTATGTTGATGTGATTTAGAAAACATCGTGCCTCTTCATCATAATCAACAACTCAACATCTTGCTCATTCTTCTTGTACACTAGTCATAAGCTTGTCGGTTGGCAACTACTCACTTGGATTATTTATCTTCTCCATGTCAACACATCACTTACCAGTTGACATATTTTCCTTACCAATGACACACTGTACTGGTAACCTTCCTTTCTCTTTCACACAAGTCAAACACTAACTTGTGTACTAGTGACTCTAGTGGCCATTCCTTTGAATGACATTCTCTTCTTTGTCAGTGACCTACAACACTAGTTGACATCAATGACTACAGGTCAACAATACTCCCATACTAGTTGTCCTTCTATACTGGTTGACATTAATGGCAATGCAATGCCAACAATCTCCCCCTTTGGCATTGATGTCAACACATATAGTATCTGACATACTACATAATCTTTCTCCTCCTTTGTGTGATCCAAATATTCTCCTTTGTATAAGCCATGGATTCTCACACATGTAGTATGTGGTATACTACAAAATTTTTCTCCCCCTTTGTGTGATCCAAATCTTCAGGTCAACAATACTCCCATACTAGTTGTCCTTCTATACTGGTTGACATCAATGAAAACACAATCCCAACAATCTCCCCCTTTGGCATTGATGTCAACACATGTAGTATCCGACATACTACATAATATTTCTCCTCCTTTGTGTGATCCAAAGCTTCCCATTTTTATAATCCATGGATTCTCACACATGTAGTATGTAGTATACTACATAATCTTTCTCCCCCTTTGACAACAATGGCAAAGGGCATTGTTAGGATCTTCACTCCTCCTTGTATCTATCGAGCACTGATAGAAATATTTATCCCCCTTTATCTTTATCAGATGCATCTCCTCTTTTGATACCACTTGTTACATCTTTTTAAGGAGCAACACGTGAGATGGAGAACTCAACCACCAACTGACACCAATTTCTCAGCACCCAAGTGTATATGCAAACTGAAACCCTAATGCATATGCAAAACTAAAACCAATTGAAGGCCTTTGTGTCAGTGTGCACAATATACCTGTCAGTCAGATTTTATCATCACCCTTTTGATATGTAGAAGCCATTCTGACCCTAAAACACTGATATCAAGTGTTGAGGCTAACACTGATACCAAATGCATGTTCTCTTGTGCAGGTAACTCTCCCTCTTAGTAAGCAACACTCCGAGTGATCCACTTGTGATTTCATATGGATAGGCATTGAAATATCTCACAATCCTAGATACCACAAGAGACACAAACATACTGTTACAACCATAGACACTTGCACACCCTCTATATCCAACAAGTCTGATACAAATAAAAAACCATGGTTGTCAATTCCTCTTGAGTCATGCATCTTAGGTCCACATTTTTGGTCATGTCCAAAACTGAAGCTGTAATTAACTCCATATACCAGTTGAGATAAGTAACTATGATCATCTAATGATCTTTCAGCTCCATTATATCCACCACAGCTTATGACATGATCTGAGATGTACACAATGCCATACAATGTTATCATCATACTAATAGTTAAACCAGTTAGCCCAAAAATGTGCATGCCTGCATGATCAATAACTAGACCAACATATGTCTTTCTGGTCTTTTCCAATACCACCTATGACTTAAAAACCACATTTCATGCTACTGGGCCTAATTCAATAATATCCAGCCTCATTGTCATATATAACCTGCAAGTACCTATTGGCATTCATACCTGTAACATCTTGCACATCCAAATTTCTTGTACCAGTCCATCATCACTACTGGAGAACCTTCCTATAGCTCTTGACATTTTGTGTCACTTTGCATCTGATTCCAATTGTTAATCTCCATCTGTAGACACATGCAGTAGTGATCTAACTCTGATCTATAGGTGTGGAGCCAAGGTAGCCTCTATACACACTTATCTTCGCATTTCCATCCTTCATACTGATAACATCTTGTTCTTACATGTGTCCTTCTTCATTTAGGGAGTGAATGATAAGTTAAGTATACTACTCCCCCTAAGGTCCTACATCTCCTTTAAGCCTTAGGAGATATCACCTGTGCATTGAATGTGCATTGTCGGACCATGGTCTTCTTCCTCGACACCTGCTTGGTCTCATTCTTCTTCCCATTTTTCAGTCATGGGAGCAAGTCTTACCTTCTTCTGCTGATGGGTCCTTTCATTTTCAGACTCTGCATCACAAATTGAAGTAATGCTATATTATCACATAGCATCCATCCCAAATTCATGATTGGGGAATCTCTTAATATACCGATTTGACCATCTTCTTTTGGTCATGTTGTAGTGAATAGCTACCAAAACCGATGCAGCTCTTGATTCTATAGGGATATTTCTTCTTTGGTTCCATGAAGGTCTCTAACTTCTATATGCTCTGTATTCATTTCTATGTTGAGCATAATTGCTATATCAGCTTTCATGTGACTGTAGGTCCTTCTTCCTACATTCATAACTTCTATGGCCAATTCTATTACACTTATAACAAATATAATTTGCATAACCAGAAGAGGGGATATGCATGTATCTAGTCCTTGATACATTTTTCTCATTTACATGATAACTATGAGATCCTACATTATTCCTTCTAGATCCCTTTCTACATTCTTCTACCCTATGGCCATGACCATTACATGCAAAGCAATAACCAGAGAAGGAAGGTTTATAACTTACAAAATTATTTTTCCATGCATGGGGAGATCTTACTGATCTAGCATCTCCATTTCTCCTTCTCTAAAGATGGATCTTGGGTTGTCCATTCTTTAAATTTCCTCCATCTGATCTCTTCTTCTCCCACACTTGTCTTGACATGTGGGCGGTAGCATTTCTTTGTCCCCTACTGGTACAAGATCTTCTTTGCTTTTTTCTTATGTTGTTGCTTCCGATGAAGTTGTCTTCTCCCATTTTCTCTTTTCCTTTGGGATCTACGGTATTCCTCCTACTTGCAGCACCGATCTTCATTCTTGTCTACAAGTCTTCACCAGTTGTGGTTAGATCAACCTTCTTCGAGGGAGTATTCCATACAATGGAGGTTTGTACCTTGATCTCTCTATTTGAGGAGACAAATAGAATGTCATTGTGGTGGACATTCTTGCTGGTTGAGTATTCACTGGCACCACTACCTAATCCTTCAATGTCCTTGGCATTCTTATTCTTTTTCAACATTTTGTCCAAGGCATAAAATGCTACCATCAAACTGGATTCTTACCTTGAGCTCATCCTGATACTTCTCAAGGTCATTTTGGAGAACCTCCATTTCCCCAAGTAGCTGCTGATGTTCTTTATCTTTTTCCTCTAGCTCAAGTGCTAGGTATTTACATTGACACTCCTTGGTGTCTTCTTCTTGAGTCTTTAATTCTGAGATAAATTTCTCATATTCTTCAAGGCATCTGATCAACCGATTCTACTCCACTATTGCCAACCAAATCTTGTTGGTAAGAGTTATTTGCATGATCATTCTCTGATGTGTGCCTCTCATCCTCTGATTCCTAAGCCATGAAGAGGTGGGTTCCTTTTTCATCCATGTTGTGACTACTACCAGATATGCCTTCATCATCTACAAATACATGAGATGCATTTCTCATCTTATCATTACAAGCTGGTTTTGTAGTAGTGGGCTCATTTCCATATAACTTTTTTAGTCTATCCCATAATCTTTTTCCCGATCTGCATCTGTCCATCATCCATTAACCCACATAGTATAACCTTCATTGCTAGTTCATTGCACTAGTTTATTCTTTCTGCATCTAAATCTGTGGGAGGATAGACTTTACTAGGGCAGCTATTTACAACAGACATCCAAACATCATACCCTAGAGATGATAAGTGAACTTCCATTTTATAACTCCAAATGGAATAGTTAGACCCATTAAACACTGGAGAAGGGATTGATGCTAAATAAACCATTGTGTCCTTAAGATAAAATCTACCCAAGCTGGAGAAATCTCATCTGACTGGGAACCTATGCTCTGACACAAATTGTTAGACACAATGTACTACTGAGAGGGGGGTGAATTAGTGGTTCTCAAACTTTTCCCTTTAACTGTTAGGTCTCAGAGGCAACTGAGAGGGGGGGGTGAATCAGTTGTCAAATAAATTCAAACCAAAACAACTTAACCAACTTATTGCTTAATACCAGTAAACCAGTCTTTTATATCGGTAGACAGTTTTATCAGTTAATTGCAATACCGGTAAATATTAATGCATGAAACAAAAGGACAAAGTCATCCACAACACATAACACCACTATTTGTATGTGGAAACCCTATAAGGAGAAAAACCACAGTGGGAAACCTTACCCATAATAAGATGACACTGCTACTAATAGTAAGTGTACACAAATGAGGTATGCACATGCATAAAGGCCAAGTGCCTAGAAGTCAATGCTCAAACAAAAAATAGGAGTCACACTGACTACAACTGGATGGTTAAATCCAATAAGAATGTATTGCTTAAAATTGCATCTTCATATGCTGGATTCAGTACCAGTGTAGTTCTCATATGATTTCACAAAAACCTTGCTTCACCTTCAAATGATGTCTATGTGTATAGCTTTGCTTATTCTCGCTTATACCTTCACACAATTCTTCTTTGCATTCCACATTCGATCTTACAAATAAGATCTTACATTTATATCATAACCTAGGACCAGTTTTAGTAGGTCGGCTTGAAAAGATATTAAAATAATATCAATTTACAATTAAATTAATTCCTGATACAATAACTGATTCAACATGTTGGCTTAATGCATTTACAACAATAATGAATCATCTGCATAGTGTGCCATGCTGATCTAGAAAAGATAAACCTGTCGGTGTATAACCTGGACCTATTTGCCGGTAACAACAAATATGCAAATACGAATATGCTAATAAATGATTTTCCAAGACAAAGTTTCCAAACGATGTCTTCAACATAACCAAGTGTTTTCCATGCCATTCCAAGTGTCGGTGATCATTATATCTTACCAGTGTACCAGATACTGGTGACTGTGCATGAGTCATTTGCTTGCCGGTGAATGTTGTTGATTCTCCAAAGTGCCAGAGTTGATATGTGTTAATAGGTGTTGACATCAATGACAAAACCATACCAAAATACCAACAATCTCCCCCTTTGGCATTGATGGCAACACAAGATGGAAAAACCATCAAAGTGGCAAAACATAGATGCCAAATACCAAAATATCAACAATTACCAAAATATAAGTAATCTCTCCCAAAGTAACAATATCTCCCCTTGAGAGTGATATGTGTTTCCTTGTGTTTTTCCATACCAATCTCTCCCCCTTTGACATCAATTGCCAAAGTAAAAACATTTTTCAGATACAAAATACCAACCAATTCAGTATACCAACTACTCACCCTGAGAAGTAGCTTCCTCATCAAAGCCAGAGTAAAAGATTTCTCTGTTAATTCTGTCGGTTGATGACAAACATCAACTTCCTAAGTATCTACCAGTCAGGGTATGACCCCAAGCTGATCTCTAAGATATTCAAAAGTCTTCTTAGGCAGAGGTTTAGTGACAATATCTACAATCTGCTCTTTAGTATTCAAATAAACTAGTTTTATTTCTTTTGCTTCAACATTCTCCCTTAGAAAATACAGTTTGATAGAAACATGTTTGGTTTTAGAATGTAGTACCAGATTATTAGATATATAAATTGTTGCAGTGTTGTCACAATAGATAGTAATAGGTTCCTTGCATTTTACCTTTATGTCTTTCAACATTTGTTTAAGCTATAGTACCTGTGTACAATTAGTTGCTGCTGCAACATATTCTGATTTTGCTATTGATAACGATGTACAACTTTGTTTCTTACTCAACCAAGAACTGTTTCCAAGAAAAATGCTCATCCGGTGGTGCTTTTTCTATCATCCCCATCTCCTACCCAATTTGCATCTGTGTATGCACATAATTCAAAGTTTTCATCTCTAGGATACCATAAGCCAAGATTTGTTGTGCCTTGTAAGTACTAGAAAATCGTTTTTACTGTTGATTCATGATTTTCTCCAGGATTACTCAGAAATCTTGAAATAATACATATTGCATTCATGATATTAGGTCTTGTTTTTGTCAAATACAGTAAACCTCCTATCATAGATTTTTACCTAGTTGGATTAACAAGTGTAGATTCATCCCTTAGTGATAGTTTGTCACTTGTAGTCATAGGTGTGCTTACTGGTTTAGAGTTCTTGATCCCAAATTTCTTTAATAACTTCATCAGGTACTTGGATTGACTCAAGAATATACCTTTGTCAATCCGTGAAATCTACAATCCTAAAAAGAATTTTATTTCACCAATCATAGACATTTCAAATTCTTGCTACATTTCAATAGAAAATTCTTTGCATAATCCATCCTCTCCTCCAAAGATTATATCATCAACAAAAACTTCTATAACCAATATGTCATCATTAGTCACTTTATAATATAAGTTGCTGTCAGCATTACCTTTAGAAAAACCAATCTTAAAAAGATACTTATCCAATCTTGCATACCAAGCTCTTGGAGCGTGCTTCAACCCATACAAAGAATTCCTTAACCTGCAAACCATATCTTTGTTATCTATCAAAGAAAATCCATTAGGTTGTTCATTGTAAACTTATTCTTCAAGATCTCCATTCATAAATGCACATTTAATATCCATTTGATATACTTTGTAGTTCTTATGTGCTGCAAAAACCAAAAGTAAAATGACTGTCTCAATTCTGGCTACCGGTGCAAAGGTCTCACTATAATCAATTCCTTCTTTCTGAGAATATCCCTTACACACTAGTCTTTCTTTATTTCTGATTACCTTACCATCTTCATTAAGTTTGTTTCTGAATACCCATTTGGTTCCAATTACATTTTTATCTTTAGGCCAGGGAACTAATGTCCAAGTGTTATTCTTCTTAATTTGTTCTAATTCTTCTTCCATAGCTTTAGTCCAATGTGTATCTTCACATGCCTCATTAACTGATGATGGTTCAATTTGAGAAATAAGACATACCTCTTCATTTGCCAATCTTCCTCTTGTCATAACTCTTTTATACTTATTTCCAATTATCTGATCTTCAGAATGATTTAGTCTTACATACTGGGGTGTCTTTGTTTGTTGTTGTTCCTCAGTTACTATGAAATTTTTAGATGATGCCGGTGTAACTGGATCTTCATTCTGTACTGGGGGATTCAGTGTAGGTTTATTTGTTAGAATTTCTATTGCTGGTTCATAGTCTATATACCTTGAAGTTCCTCTAAATTGTTCATCAATCTTCACATTTGTACTCTCAACAATTTTTTGCAATCTTTTGTTAAAACATCTACATGTTTTACTCTTAGATGAATAACAATGAAATATTCCTTCATCACTTCTAGGATCAAATTTACCAATATACTGATCTCTCCTAATATAGCATTTACATCCAAATATTCTGAAATATTTAAGAGTAGGAGTAATACCAAACCATAGTTCATGAGGGTTCTTACCGGTTTCACCTTTGATGTGAACTTTGTTGAATGTATAGACCACTGTATTTATAGCCTCTCTCCAATATACATGTGGTAGGTTTTCTTCTGATAACATATTTCTACCATTGCTTTAAACAGTTTGAACTTCCCAAGTGCTTCTGATTTTTCTCTGAGAAAAGTAACCCAACACATTCTAGAATAGTCATCAATGATTAGCATGAAATATCTATCACTTTGCAAGCTTTTAGTTCTAGTTGGACCACATAAATCATTCTTAATTAAGTCAAGAGCATTATTGGAATTTTCTAGAATACTTTTGAAGGTGGCTCTAACTTGTTTTCCAAATTGACATTCCTTACATATTGTATTGTGAGGTTTGACAATTTTAGGTAAATCTCTAACTGCCTTAGTTATACTGATTCTTACCATGCAATAAAAGTTTACATGATAGAGTTTCTTATGCCATAGCCAACTTTCATCAATATGTGCAATCAAGCATGTCTTTTCACTGTTATTCAAATGAAAGATATTACCTCTAGTTTGATTATCGATTGCAATTTCTAAACCAGTTCTATTCATGATTTTGCATTTTCCATTTTTGAATTGTAACCAAAATCCTTTCTCAGCTAATTGACCAACACTCAAAAGATTATGCTTTAAACCTTTAACATACTAAACGTTGTCAATATTATGCTTTCCATCAAGAGATATTGTACCTTTACCATTGATCAGAGAAGCTTTATCATCTACAAATCTCACTAGACCTCCATTATATTCTTGGAAGTTGAAGAATTTACTTTTATCTCCTGTCATATGATGTGAGCATCCCGAATCAATGATCCATTCATCGTTTACTTCAACTTTAGCTACCAAGGCCTACTCTATCAGTTTAATGGTAGGTGTCAGTTGGTCTTCTGTTATAGAAACAAAAACCCATCCATTGTCTGTCAGATCCTCATCAGAATCATCAGTCACTCCTTCATCAACAAGGTAACAAGATTTGTCTTTATTCTTCTTAAATCTGTATATCTGATATTCAGGGTTAGGTTTGTATGTTCTTCTAGCTTCTTCTCTTAGTCTAGCATGTCTATCAGGGCATCTTGAAGCTATGTGACCAATCTTATTACAGTTAAAACATTTAAAGGGTGCTTTACCTTTATACTTACTTCCAACTGGACCTTTAGGCATTTTTCTTGCAAATAGTGCTTCGAGTTCTTCAAGTTCTTCATTTTCTTTCGTTCTTTCTTCAAGTTCTCTTGCATAGAAGGCTTTCCAATCAGATTTGTCAAATGATGATGCAGATGGTGTTGGTGATTTAAAGGCTAAATCTATCTTTATATTTGCAACAGGACCAACCTCCTCAATTTCAAAGGTTAAAAGTTTTCCAATCAATGTATCTCTAGTTAATGATGTATTAGGCATTGTTCTTAATTCATTTATAGTAGTGACTTTCATTTTATATGTCGGTGGCAATCCTCTTAAAACTTTTGAAACAATTTCATCTTCACTTAAGGTTCCTCCACAACATTTAATACCCAAAATAATTTCATTAACTCTTTCCATAAAAGCAGAAATCCTTTCATCTTCTTCCATTTTCAGATTTTAATACCTGACCTGGAAGGTTTCAAGCTTTACAATTTTTACTATGGAATATCCTTCATTCAGTGTTTCCAAATGATCCCAAATAGCTTTAGCAGTGGATCTATCTGATAATCCCATGATTTTTTGATCTGTTAATGCATTCAAAAGTGCTTCTCTTGCTTTGCAATCATTTTCCTCATCTTTAGCCATGTTTGGTGGATTGGGCTGACTAGTTGTAGGAGTTGTATAACCATTCTTTGTAACATCCTAGATGTCCTTTCCAATGCAATTCAGATGTGTCTCGATTCTCATCTTCCATATGCCATAGTTGGTTCCATCAAGTTCAGGACTGTCCTTCCTAGAATAGTTAGTAGACATTGGATCTCCTCAAGCTACTAAACTTCTGCAAAAGAGGACTAGGCTCTGATACCAATTGTTAGGTCCGGGAGGCAACTAAGAGAGGGGGGGGGCATGTGAATCTATTGTCAAATAAATACAAACCAAAACAACTTAACCAACATATTGCTTAATACTGGTAAACTAGTCTTTTATACCGGTAGATAGTTTTATTAGTTAATTGCAATACCGATAAATATTAGTGCATGAAACAAAAGGACAAAGTCATCCACAACACATAATACCAATATTTGTACGTGGAAACCCTATAAGGGGAAAAACAATGGTGGGAAACCTTACCCACAATTAGATGATACTACTACAAATAGTAAGTGTATACAAATGGGGTCTGCACACGCAGAAAGGCCAAGCGCCTAGAGCTCACTGCTCAAACACAAAATAGGAGTCACACTGAATACAGTTGGATGGTTAAATCCAATAAGAATGTACTTCTTAAAATAGCATCTTCATATGCTGGAATTAGTACTGGTGTAGTTCTAATATGCTTTCACAAAAACTTTGCTTCACCTTCAAATGATGTCTATGTGTATAGCTCTTCTTATTCTTGCATATACCTTCACACAATTCTTCTTCACATTCGACATTCGATCTTACAAATAAGATCTTACATTTATATCATAACCTAGGACCAATTTTAGTAGGTCAGCTCTAAAATATATTACAATAAAATCAAATTACAATTAAATTAATGCCCGATGCAATAACCAATTCAACATGTCGGCTTAATGCATTTACAACAATAATAAATCATCTCCATAGCGTGCCATGCTGATCTGGAAAGGATAAACCTGTCGGTGTATACCCTGGACCTATTTGCCGGTAACAACAAATATGCAAATACGAATATACCAATAATCAAATCTCCAAGACAAAGTGTCCAAATGATGCCTTCGATATAACAAAGTATTTTCCATGCCATTCCAAGTGTCGGTGATCATTATATCCTACCGGTGTACTAGATACCAGTGACTATGCATGATTCATTTGCTTGCTGGTGAATGTTGTTGATTCTCCAAAGTGCCAGAGTTGACAGGTGTTAGTAGGTGTGGACATCAATGACAAAACCATACCAAAATACCAACATTAACTACCCTATGTGTATATACTAGTTATTAGATCTATCTCAATGTAGACTTACTGGTAAGAGGGGAGACTAATCAAAAATGCATTCACACATAAAGGGACATCAGATAATACCAACATATACGAGGAAAACGCAAGATGGGAAAAACCTCGATGAGAAATGCTGCTCGAGACTACTACTCAAATCTAGCCTCATAATGAATCTCTGATTACAATGTTTAGGGCACCAACCCAAGGAGAACCAACCCCTGATTTTAGGGCACCAACCCAAGAACCACCAACCCCTAATTTAGGGAACCAACCCAAGGAGCTACAACCCATGCACTGAGCTAAAACTCAGTGATTATATAAACATGTTTTATATGAAAGTTATCTTCTTGTTACAAATGGATTTTGTAACTCTTCTTCAAAACTATCTCCTCGATCTTCCGTCTAGTTCACTATTGGTTCTCTATCTATCAGTTCTACTCTCTATTGGTTCTCTCTTTTCTCAACTGCTCTGTTGCTCTCCATTGGTACTATCTTCTACCGGTTCTCTGCTTGCCTACTCTACACTCTTCTACAACTCTTCACTGCCAGTTTGATCACCACCAGTTACCTCACTGTTACTGGTTGAAATCTTTAACCCTATTCTCCCTCACACTCAGTCTTTGTTCTGATACTCATTGAGTACTTGATTGATTTGTTCTCACATGCAGAAACCCTCTCCCATTCAACAACAATAGAAAATAATATCTTTGGCTCACATACATATAACCAAACTTTCTCGCCAAGATGGGAGTTTGGACATTGGCATAGTTAGGGTTTCTTCCATGCACTGAATCTACATCTGATCTGATCTCTGATCATCGTGACATATCAAATCTAGTCTGAGCCCAACCTTGTAGATTATGCTTCCCCAGAATTCTTTGTCAATCAAGAATACCCGACCCTGCAGAAATTGCTTAGCAAAAGAATTTGAAAGACAAGATGGAATCTGGTGCGTGCCTAGATGATACATGCATTTTGATTTTTCTAATTCTAATAAGAAACAAGCAAGATCAATCAAGAAGATGGTAGAGAGTATAAATAAAATAACTCCATCTATTTCAATGGTTTATTCAATTGGTTTACTCGACAAAGTATAATGCCATGCATAGAAAAAATAGATAGTTTGGAAAAGCAAATTATTCTCTCTAGGATTCCATATTCGGCACCCGTCCCAGAAGGTAACTTTCCCCATACACAAGTCTATCTAGTTGTCTTCATATAAATCAAGAATACAATTTCTTAAAGAAAACAATTTTTTTGTCTAATAGAATTAACAACATTCCTATTACTTTCATTCATAAATAAAACATTCTTTCATGCAATTTTATTCACACATATTTGAAAATAATCTTTCATTGATTAACTATCACACAAATTTGATAAGAAAACATAATTTCATTTCTAAATCAAAAAGTAAATCAACTAAATTTAAAAATGAAAGAAGGTGTAGTGCAAGTATGAATCTTTTCATATAAATGAGTTATATTGAGTACGCAATCTTTAAAAGATTAAATATTGTAACCCATAAGCACTAAATACCATTCTTTAACAATTAACATTCATTTCATAGTTATTTTATCCCATGTACCTTAGAATGTATTCCTCTATATGACAATTCAAAAGAATATTTAAACAAATTTAATCTAATCATGGAAAGTCTTAATCAAATCCCATTCTACTAACCATTGCACTATTTTATGACTTTCTCACTATCATTTCTAAATGTATATAGACCAAAAATGGAAGTAGATCCTACCTCCTTATGCATTGATATTGGCTTGAGGTGAAGATCTCTCTTTCATCCTCTATATCTACCTACTCCTCCCTTGGATGATGGTTCATAATACTCTGACGATTCTTCCACTATTCCTCTCTTCTATTTCCTCTCTATTCTTCCCTCTCTAATATCTCTTGTCATTCTTCTATGTTCTACCTTTCTGATCCTCTTCCTATCTTTCCCTCCATGTATTCTCTCAAGCCTTTGCTTCTATTTATACTACTTTCCCTCTACATTAGCTTCTACATCTTTGGCTTAGACCTACTCATGACTTCGACACCTTAGATATAAACTAAAGGTTCCCTTAGATTAGAACTCAACTTGCTGCATATTTGTCATTTAAACTAGCTTCTACAGTTGACAAGTCTCTCACTCATCTCCTCCATGTCTATTCCTTTCCTAGATTTAGAAAGTGTTTGGTTTAACTGACTGATCTTCCTACCTCTCATCTATCTACCTTGTTGACACGTCTATGGTTTCTAGGACTCTGACTACTATTCTCTGTAGTCATGGTAAGCTGAGTCAATCTCCTCTCACCATGGATCATGTAGAAGGTTGCCGACTTCACAGCTAACACCGTGGGAAGAAGGAGTTAACTGCAGTCTTTCCTTGCAGAGGACACTACGTGTCAAGTCCAGTACTACCACTATGAGAGGGAATTTATTGGTAGGTTTAATATGCCAAGGCACTACATTCATGGTCGCCCCCTCCTCCAAAGGTCTTGTGCCACCGTGTGGAGTGAGTTAACTCAAACATCGACTTCCAACAGTCAACTTACCCGCCACCTTTTACTATTCAATGCATAAACAATAATATATAATATTCAACACTTAAACATGTTAATATAAACATTATTATATTTAATAATACAAAAATTGCATTTAATTATTAAATGTTAAATAAAAAGAAAACCTAATTAAAACATTTAAGATATTTAATAAATTAATTATATATATATATATATAACGTCCGATTTATATTTGTAAAAAGGATTAAAATAAATATGATAATATATATTCATGCATAGTAATAAACTATCATTTCAAATTGACAAGATTATTTTAATCACTTTAAAATACAACATAAATTATAAAACAATTATCAAAATTTTATGCATATGAACTCCATATAATTGTAAACAAGTCAATCATAAATAAAATTATATTTTCATTCTCTTATGTTAGAACACTAAATCATCTTTAATAAGAATGTTAAGTTGATATGTTCAGAACTCTAAATATCCAACTAATTTTCACTTTTATAGACGAAATCAATATGATGACTACCAATTACTCAAATCATTTTATTCAAAATAATGCATCGACGAAGTCACAAATGCACAAACAAACTTTTGTACAGTGGTGTGTGATATTTCTCTAGTCTACCAAAGTCATAAGCTAAAACAACTCTACTCGAGTACTTTTCTCGCCTTCATTTTTTGTTCACATGTTCCTGCATTACTTGAACTCAATAATTCATTAGTAGTGATGATCCCCAATAAAGATAATACTAGCCATCTAATTGCATATTGTATGAGTAGAGTACACAAATCATTTCTTATCATTTGCATACAAACTGCATTATCATTAAATTAAATGTTCATATTCATTCCAATTTCTTATTCATAATAAAAGGCCTACATTATTTTCCTAATAACATGTTATTGAAAATATGGTTTGTGACAAAATCTGCATCTGATCTTATCTCTGATCATCGTGACATATCAAATCCAGTCTGATATCATGTCCTTGATTGATGTTCAACACTCAATCAATGATAATCGCCCATTTGTCCACCCTGTGAAACATGTCTTCTCTCTTTCATCATCTGTAGCATGTTTTTTCGCCTCTGTCTCATCAATCACATGATTGATGTAGTTTCCTTCACCTACTTCAATCTATAAGCTCAAACTTATCTATATCTCTCTTGTTTCCTTCATCTCGAGCCACAATCCTCTTCTTTTCTTCCTTGAGCCTCGCAATTGTCATAAATATCGACCAACAGCTAGCTACCTCCCCAACACAGCACTTCACCGACCTCTACACATTTGCTACTTCAACTCTGCATGGAAACCTTATTGATATCCACCTCAACAAAGATATATGTGTCAGATAAATTTGGTCACCAATAAACAAAACACAACCGGTCCTTCTTTTCTGCCTATTTTCTGACCCTATCGGTATCTCACACTTTACCGGTTACCCTTCATGTCTACACTTTGTTGATCTACCGGTGGAACACCTTAACTAGTCACTAGAAATGTTTATCCATAGCATACTCATTCTCATTAGGTAGGAGCACATCACTTAGCCTCTTTTCTCTCTTACCAGTTCTCATACTTATCAGTAAGCACCTTGATGATACCATGTCATCAACCTTTAGTTTTTTCCATCTAAGACATATGCATGCCGATTGCACTCTCTATCTATAGCTACTCCACTTTTCCTTCTTCATCATCAGATGAGACATCATCTCACCTGGTTTGTCAAGGTGACAAACTCATCACTTCTTTACTCTTACTTTTTTGTCCAGGTGGCCAATATGCTAACCCTTTCTGATTCGGTGCACATCTCTGATTACATGCACCTAAGGCATCCTTTTGTTTCACTGGTAGATCCAGTGTGAGCCTTCAATCACTTGCCTTCTACTTTTGTCTTATCTTGCAGAACTAAGATGCATACTTTGTATAATAGGAGATAAGCTCTAGTTACTAGTGTGAGTGGATCCTTGTCATCTGTATCCTACAATGTACTCATGCGTCTTCCTTGATTGTGCAACATATCTTCAAATAGACACATGTGATCCAATTGGGCACACTCACTATTAGTAATCTCTTCACATGGTGAATGCATCTCTATTCAGTAGGAGTCCTTCTTTTCTACATCCACATAGTGTACTAGTGACCTAGACATCCTTCTCTGCCTTGTTGATGTGATTTAGAAAACACTTTGCCTCTTCATCACATCAATAACTCAACATCTTTCTCATCCTGCTTGTACACTGGTCATAAGCTTTTTGGTTGGCAACTACTCACTTGGATGATTTATCTTCTCCATGTCAACACATAACTTACTCGTTGACATATTCTCCTTACTAGTGACAAGCTATATCAGTAACCTACTTTTCTCCTCCACACAAGTGAAACACTAACTTGTGGCCATTCCTCTAAATGACATTCTCTTCTTTGCTAGTGACCTGTAACACTAGTTGGCATCAATGACTTCAAGTCAACAATAGTCCCATGCTAGTTGTCCTTTTATACTGGTTGACATCAATGACAACACATACTTTCCTTTCAAGCTCTACAACTTAGCAACTTTAACTTGCACATCACCTTCATACAAGGTCTCTAGCTTCTTCCAGATCTCATGTGCAGTTTGTAAACCTATCACATTAGTCATGTTTGAATTAGTCAAGGAACTCAATAACTATTCCTTCTCTCTTATGTTATGTTCAACATCCTTGATCTCAGTAGTTGTAATCGGTCCATTCTGACAAATATTGTAAACATTCTTTGTGATCTTTCAATATCTCTCTTGTTTCCTTCATCTCGAGCCACAATCCTCTTCTTTTCTTCCTCGAGCCTCGCAATTGTCATAAATATCGACCAACAGCTAGCTACCTCCCCAACACAGCACTTCACCGACCTCTACACATTTGCTACTTCAACTCTGCATGGAAACCTTATTGATATCCACCTCAACAAAGATATATGTGTCAGATAAATTTGGTCACCAATAAACAAAACACAACCGGTCCTTCTTTTCTGCCTATTTTCTGACCCTATCGGTATCTCACACTTTACCGGTTACCCTTCATGTCTACACTTTGTTGATCTACCGGTGGAACACCTTAACTAGTCACTAGAAATGTTTATCCATAGCATACTCATTCTCATTAGGTAGGAGCACATCACTTAGCCTCTTTTCTCTCTTACCAGTTCTCATACTTATCAGTAAGCACCTTGATGATACCATGTCATCAACCTTTAGTTTTTTCCATCTAAGACATATGCATGCCGATTGCACTCTCTATCTATAGCTACTCCACTTTTCCTTCTTCATCATCAGATGAGACATCATCTCACCTGGTTTGTCAAGGTGACAAACTCATCACTTCTTTACTCTTACTTTTTTGTCCAGGTGGCCAATATGCTAACCCTTTCTGATTCGGTGCACATCTCTGATTACATGCACCTAAGGCATCCTTTTGTTTCACTGGTAGATCCAGTGTGAGCCTTCAATCACTTGCCTTCTACTTTTGTCTTATCTTGCAGAACTAAGATGCATACTTTGTATAATAGGAGATAAGCTCTAGTTACTAGTGTGAGTGGATCCTTGTCATCTGTATCCTACAATGTACTCATGTGTCTTCCTTGATTGTGCAACATATCTTCAAATAGACACATGTGATCCAATTGGGCACACTCACTATTAGTAATCTCTTCACATGGTGAATGCATCTCTATTCAGTAGGAGTCCTTCTTTTCTACATCCACATAGTGTACTAGTGACCTAGACATCCTTCTCTGCCTTGTTGATGTGATTTAGAAAACACTTTGCCTCTTCATCACATCAATAACTCAACATCTTTCTCATCCTGCTTGTACACTGGTCATAAGCTTTTTGGTTGGCAACTACTCACTTGGATGATTTATCTTCTCCATGTCAACACATAACTTACTCGTTGACATATTCTCCTTACTAGTGACAAGCTATATCAGTAACCTACCTTTCTCCTCCACACAAGTGAAACACTAACTTGTGGCCATTCCTCTAAATGACATTCTCTTCTTTGCTAGTGACCTGTAACACTAGTTGGCATCAATGACTTCAAGTCAACAATAGTCCCATGCTAGTTGTCCTTTTATACTGGTTGACATCAATGACAACACATACTTTCCTTTCAAGCTCTACAACTTAGCAACTTTAACTTGCACATCACCTTCATACAAGGTCTCTAGCTTCTTCCAGATCTCATGTGCAGTTTGTAAACCTATCACATTAGTCATGTTTGAATTAGTCAAGGAACTCAATAACTATTCCTTCTCTCTTATGTTATGTTCAACATCCTTGATCTCAGTAGTTGTAATCGGTCCATTCTGACAAATATTGTAAACATTCTTTGTGATCTTTCAATACTCATCTCTAAGACATTTCAAGTGAACTTCCATCGAGTCCTTACAAACAATGTAATTACTTCCATCAAATCTAGGACTCTCCTTGAACACATAAGTTGCCATCTTAGATCTCCTCAAGAGGTCAAGCTTCTTCCAGAGGATCAAGCTCTAATACCAATTGTTAGTAGCAACCAAGAAGGAAAACTGAGAGAGGGGGGGTGAATAATTTTTCACTAGATTCATCAAATTAAGCACAATCTCAGATCTAAACAACTACAACAAGAATAAAGATAAAAACAATAGCACCAACACACATAACATGGACCTAAATCAAATCTTCAAACACACATCAAAACTAGAAATCTTGCCAAGATCAATCGCAACACGAAGAATATCACTCGATCAACAAAATCACTAAGAACACACACAAGAATTAATGTAAACCACCAAGACAAATAGGACACAATCAAGAAATACCAATTAGTACATTAGAACCATCCACAATAGTTGCACCAATACCACTTATGCAAATCTTCATCGATCAACACGCTAACTCGCAGGAACACTTAACAACAACAATTCAGACTAGAAAGATAACTTGTGAAGCACCAAATCACAAACCATCTGAACTGAGAATACACATGAACATCAAAAACATTCTTCCAAATTAGAAATGAAATATATGATCATATCGGAGCTCACTGAAGCAAATACCAAACTCTGCCAACTACTACATAGAAAAGACTAAATTTAAACAAGATCAAATAATATGATCAAGCAATCCTACAGATCATTGAAACCAATAAGGAATGAAGTATTATAACATGCCCTATAGATAAATCATCCATATCAGCTCAATGCAATCAGTGAAACACCAAACAACTCTGAGAAACACTTAAATATGTTGACATCAATGACAACAACATATCCTAGTAGCAGCAATATCCGACAACATCCAATGAAGAACATCCCAATGGAAGAAGGCATCAAACCACTTGACCATGTGGAACAAAATGAACCACCCCTCATGCTAGGAGATGACTAAAGATCCCACACACACTCTAGATCTAGGTTGACACATAACTACCAAATGATAACACTCCACACATCATGCAACTAAACCAAGGCTTAACATAAACATAAGACCTCTAGAGGCTACTCAGCAAATCGAGAATCAAGGTGCTAGGACCTACATGTAGAGAAAGAGTGTCATCACATGTGATCATAATAGGAAAATAGGAAACCATCCTCACATCTATAATGCCCATACAGAGCCATGTCAACCTTAAAGGAGTAAGGGAGATTATCTTATTTGGATCACCAAGGTATTCTCAACCATTATTGGATCACTATAAATACCCCAGGGACATGTGTTGAGGCTACAAAACCATTTTTTATCTTATTATGGCGAATTACTAATACCCAAACCCTCCTAGAATCAATTAAGTTAAATTATCACTTGATTACAAGATAAACTCCCAATGAGATATTTTGGCGGTCTAGACCCTGGTTAACCTAGTTGTCTACTCCCCATGACTCTAGTGACTCACTTGGAAGCCCACTCTCCCTTGCATGCACCTAGACCTTAGGGTGACAACAATGCACATCACATTAACATGGGATCTTAATACCACATGGGTTTCACTTAGTGAACCCGGGTTATATCACATGTGTTGATGGCATACTAAATAATCCCCCTATTTTCAAAAATCTTTCCCTAAACTCCTTTTTTCCAACCCCTCCCAATACGCAACCCAAATTAAAAGGCCCCCTATTTTCACCAAATATTATATTTTTCATAGGCCGAATTAAAAAACCCCCCATTTTCATTAGTAGGCAATATATTGTAACCTCATTTTTGTGATATTAAACCCCCCAATATGAATGCACATGATATAATATTTCCTATTTAGTGAAGCCTCCATGTTTAATACATCATTACTAGATAACCAAGGTTATATATCAAATAATAATCTCGAAGAACATGAACAACATATGCCAAAATCATAGTCTTACATAGGCAAACAAGAATCACCAAACATCAAGAATCTCATTATCAAATGCATCCAATATGAGCCCAAACAATAACAAGGCATTTCCCATCTTGCTCAATCTATTAGTACAATTAATCATCTCAAATCAATAAATCATTTCTAGAACAACATCAAGAAACTCATAAAAGCCAAAAGGACAGCCTCTTTCCTAGCAAAACCAAAAGAACATAAAACTAAGATAACTCAAAACATAAAACACAATAGTATAACACCTACGCATATTGTCCCAGTGCATATTAAAATAGTGTAGCGCTTATGCAAATAAAAACAATGTTTTTGTTTAACAATTTAACACATGCGAACAACATTACAACACATTCACAAACATCTGAAACACATACACAAGAGTGTGGTGTGCATAATAATTTAAATAGCACAAATACCAGACAAGCCTATGCATATACATTGCAAAATAGTGCTTACAAGTAATACAATAGCACAAATAAGACATAGCACAAAAAGGTCTCAAAACAGCCCAAAAACATTCAACCAAGTCCAAAAAATAAATTAAACACTTAAGACAAAGTCAGACTTAACAAAAAATGACGTGTAAATAAGTCACAACATGAAATAAATTGAATTAACCAAAAAAACACCAGCAATCCATCCATCCAAAATTCACATCAATCATTTCTAGAAAACATATTAACAAAATACAATATTTCCCATAATATATATCAAACCATATAATTAATTTAAAAACAGTGTCAATTTCTTATCCCCACATAAAATCTTTTATGGTATGGTGTGCACTCTCTAACACATTCAAGGCATTATACCTTGATAAACTTAGTACTGGTTATTCCCTTTGGTGTGAGTGATAATGTGTTGGCAATTGACACTCATCCGACAAGGGTTTATGGCATTATGGGTTGTCATTGATGGAAACTCATCATCCTATGGTTAATGGTTTCATTTTTTGGTTTATCGGCATGCATTGCACTAATAGGTATTTTTATTCACACTGCTTTACACCGACATTGACATTCACTTCATCCTAACTAACTCTTCCTGATCCCAGTAACGTGTATATAAAACTCGGTGATGGATAGGACCCGGCTAAGAAAATATTTTCATCCCAATTATGTCTTCATGGATTTTGGTGGTAACATGTGGTGGCCGACATGGTCATTGGATTCATGTTTGATTTTCATTATGTTCTGGCAGCCAACTTGTATATACTTCTTGTTGAAGCCGACATGGTTAAGATAGAAGGCTATTTAAGAAGATCAACCCATCGACAAATCATATGTTAGACGGAATACAATTTTTTTTTGTGAATATCTCAGAGAGTTTTGGTATGCATTTTGGTATGCAATTGGAAGTGACAGTGTGTAGTTTGTCTTGCACACATAACCCTTAGCAGAACAAAGTAGTAGAAACTGAAATACAAAGGAGGATATTAGAGAATTCACCGAAATTTATCCAACATGGTCAGATGTTATTTATAAGTTCAATTTCATTTGTAATCACTTGTAAATGTTTTGTAAGTCAGTGAGACTTCCTATATTTTGTGTTTGAGCAATGAGCTCTAGGTGGTTGGCCTTTCTGCATGTGTAGACCCTTTATGTAACATTTATATACCTTGATAACATATATAGATATTGTGGGTATTAGCCCCACCGTGGTTTTTCCCTTTGCATGGTTTTCCACGTATAATATTGGTGTTATGGTGTTTCCTTTCTTTGTGTTATTTGGTGTATGCATTCTAATATTATGTACTGTTAACTGGTTAAGAAGGAATAAGTTCAATAATAACTTTACCGGTAGAACACTGATTCAACCCCCCCTCTCACTATTCTTAGATTCCAACAATTGTTATCAGAGCTTGGTTCCTCTAGAAAAGTTTAACCACTTTGGGAAGATCTAGAATTTGCAATCAATGGAAACCGGTCTGCAACAGTAACTTATACATGCTCTTGAAGATCTTGATAATGAGTAGATTAAGAACAGTAAACTGAAAAGTGAACTGAAGCAAGCAAGAGAACACATCATTTCACAACAGGGAAAGCTTTCAGCTGTCAAGGCTAAGAGGAAAGAACTTTTTGATTAATTGAAAAATCAGAACAATGATAAGGAAGATGTTACAAAGGATCATTGTTAACATCTTACTTAGGAAAATGCTATCTTGAAGAATGAGATGCAAGCCATAACCATGAGGATGCGCATAGAGATTGAGGACAAGAAGAACAATGAAGAAAACCTAGCTCAAGAATCGAATGATAGATCTAAGGAATGAAACTAACTGACTCATGAGAATGATATGTTGAAACTAGAGTTCACGACAAGAAGAAAAATAAAGAAAATCTAGCTCAATAATTGAATGATAGATCTGAGGAATGAAACCAACTGACTCATGAGAATGATATATTGAAACTAGAGTTGACCCAATCCCGGAACAATGAACAATAATTTGAAAGACAAATTATTATCATGAGAGATGATTTGGTCATTTCTAATGAGTACAAAGGCAAATTTTTAGCTAGCTTTGCCAAACTTGATGAAATGTTGAAAAATCAGAGACATGCTAATGACATAAGAGGTCTTGGTTATGAAGGAGAAAGATCTGATATTGCACAACAAGATACATCAACCAAATAGAACAAGAATCATGTCAAATGGAATCAGAAATCACCGGCAAGACATCCTAATACTCACAATTTCAATGGTACACGCTTTATTTGCAATAAATATTGTCATATGGCTAGTCAATATAGAAATAGGAATAATCAAAACAATGCATCATTCACTGGTCTTGGAAATGTAAGATGTCATGCATGTAGTAGATTTGGACATATGGTTAACCAAGGAAGATCAAAAGGAAATCAAGAAAATCGAGGAGTTAACAAGGCAATTCATAAGAACAATATTGTTTGTTATGCATGCAACAAAATTGGGCATATTGCTAAATATTGTAGAAGTAAGAATCAACCAACAACTAATGGAAACATTGATGAGAAGGGAAAGGAAAAAGTGGAAGACATCGGGAAGCAACATGAAATGATATGGATGAGAAGATTTGATACACAACTGACATAAAAACTGATTGAGTTATCAGGTCCTACACCGGTAGTAGATACAACTGATAACTAAGGCATCCAACCTTAGGGGTAGGCAGATCATTGAAGATCATACAGAGACCTTGGATTAGGTACGTGGTCTGGAGATTCTGATTGTGGATGGATACTAAGGATATTTTAGTGTTTTACCAAAATCTACTTGTAGATCATATAAACAGGTCAAGCTTAACTAGTAGCAATTATTACAGTGGAAAATTAGGGTTAATGGTGATAAAAGGGAAAAGTTAAGTCATTTTCCTCACAGAACAATCAATTATTCAAGCGAGTGAATTTTCAGAGCACTTCAGAGTTCTTGAGAAATTTGAGTGAGTACTTTCTTTTGATAAATTTGATCTACCAACAACATTTTTGAGATATTTTCTTGTTTGCAGAAACCCTAGCTTTCGTGTTTGGTTGCAATGGCTTCATCTTCATCCATAATTGATACTCCTTTGGTGGTTGAGATCAAGAGCAACCCTCATCCCATTTTCAAGAATAATCTATACAATTCCCTTCTGGACAAGCCATTAGGTGCATTTTCTCTAGTTTATCATAGAATTCTTCACACAAAGCATATTAGGGCATACATTCACTGTGACATTGAAGAACTTGTCATATATGAGTTGTCATGTGTCTTCACTGATAACCTAATTTCTAACAACTGGCTGAAACTAGAATTTGCACATTTGCAGAGGAAGGGTTTCACGCAGTTTATGGATTTCCCAAGTTTTGATGAGGCGGAATGGGTATGCTATGTCTTGAGCCACATCCATGGAGAATTCCTCTTGTTGGAAAAATCCTACAAGATCACTGGAGAAGTTATCAAGAATGCCACATGCCTTCATAAAATTGGTGTTGTTCCTATTATTTGGTGTAAGTTATCTCACATTGAAATGAACAAACTTGCCAACACAATTTTTGATGGAAGATCAATGAGGGTAGATGATTTCAAGGACATAGATATTAAATTTTCAGCTATGGTTATTGGATATAAGGTATATCAGGCAAACCGGTTAAACTCTATAGCCGAAAACAACATTTTGGTTGATTATGAGATGGTAAAGGATGAAGTCCATTATGATCTATGTAGCTTGATGTTAAAGGAACTCATGACTAACCTGCAAAAGGTCAAGCAAGAGAAAAAGAATACTTTTCGGTATGGCTCCTTCATCATTTGTTTAGTATTCTACTTTTTAGGAACTGTTCTTGGTTTTGGAAAGACTTAGTGGGTTTTTGATCACTCGGTAGCAACCCAGATTGCTTAGATTTTGGATAGACAAGATGATACAGATAAGAAAGCCAATCTATGGGAATTTTTCAAAACATTTCAGAAGGAAATGAAGAATAGAGCCCAAATTCCTAACTCTATAGTTGAAAAATATAAAGATACAATTTTCTTTATGGTAGATAAGGATAAATGTATGATGGAAGAAATACAACCTAGGACTATTTGGATAATACCTATGGGTTATGAGGTTGAGGAAGCTACTCTAGATGCCTATGCACAACACCTTTTGTAGGCACTGGTAGACAAAAAGGAAAAAAAATTGGAACTGCTAAGGGGAAGGGTCTTAAAGTTCATCAAGAATAGGTAGCTCCAGAAATCCAAAAGAAGATGACCCAATTAGCAGTCGACATTGATTAGTGAGGGTACTGATAGATCTAAGATTGAATAACAAACCAAAATTTTGGAGGAACAAAGGAAGAAATAATTGAAATAGAAAAGGAAAGGGGAAAAGGATGTCTGGAAAGCAGCTCACGCCACACCCAATGTGGTCTTGGTTACACCTGAATCATCCAAACAACCAAAAGTTGATCCTACTAGTGAGACACCAGTTGAGGAACCCAAGAAAAAATCCAAGGCGACCCAACAATATATGACTATTTCTTCTAAAACATAATCTGATACTGAGATTAAGGAGGATCCTAAGAGGAAAGGAGTCTTTACACGAGTGGTAAGAGAGGATAAAGGAGAACAAAAGTCTGAACTGGTCAAGGAGACTCCTCGGAAGCCCAAGATCACCATTGTACATAAGAGGAAACCCAAATCTAATGAGCAAGCTAAACCCTAACCTAAATAGAGAAGTGGTATGAAAAAGATGAATGCTTGGGATTTGATTGAACAGATTGTAAATGATGGTGATCTAGATAATATTTCTTCATTCTTTGATAATTTTGGTGAGGAGGATAAGAAGCAAATAGAAGAGGCCATTCCTTTATATCTTGATTCATTTTGTAGGGCATTGATAGAATTAGAGAAGGTTTTGTTTAAAGAAATATTTGATAGATTAGAGGCAAGAAAGCTAGATGCTCAGTCTTTGGATAGATAGATTAAGGAGACCAAATTGGTCAACCTTTATCACTCAAAAAAACCTCCAGAAATATATGACTTAATCAATAAAACTGAATCATTAGAATTCAATCCCAAGTACAGAATTAACAATCTCATGTTGGACAAACTTGAAGAAATCAGAAAGGAGACAATTGATATATGGGTGAGAGTTCATTTGGATCTTGGCTATGAGTTAAGCTCTAGTTTTGTGAAATCTCAGAATATTCATTTACCTAAGGATAAGGTACCAGCAGATAAACCAACTATAAATTCTTAGAAACTAACAACCACTCAACTAGATACGAGTGTACCAGTTACTGAGTCCCATTTTGAAACAAAGAACATCCTGACAGATAATGTACAAATAACAAAGAATATTGAGGTAGATGTAAATAAGGATATAGGTGCAGAGGATACTAAAATTTTGGGTGAGGCACCAAGTGGCGAAGCCACCAGTGTGCAAAGATAAAGGACACAAAGGTTATCTCTTCGACTGATAAGGGTAAGGAGATTGTGGTGGATCTCTCTTCCATCTTGGCAATTGACACTTCTTCTATGGCTAAAGAAAATTTACCATAAATTTCCATCAGTTTTGACAAACCATACCATAAGATGTCACCAACAGAGAAGATTTTGGTAGTGGAAACTTTTCAAGAACAGGCTATACAGGAACTTGCACAGGAATAATCTAAGGATAGGAAACTGATTGAGCATAGTTTTGAAGATTTGCATCAGTTGGTCATCGAATTTCAGGCAAAGTTTGGTGCAAGCTCTTTGGGTAGAATAGAGGAAATCATTAATTTTATCCCCAAGAATTATGATTCTTTATTGAAGATCTCAATAACTCAGGCTCAAGAATATTTTGGGGCAGCCCAAAAACTAACATTTTTGTGCATGATTGAGACTAATAAGGTAAAACTTCAGACTTGTTTGTAGTCAATTGATGTAGCTTTGGCTGAAGGAGGTATTGTTTATAAGACTTGTCTATATTTTGATAAATTATCTAGCTCCATAGACAAGCAAATGTCAGACTGTAGGAAAACCCTAATTTAGATTTCTAACACTTACAACCCCGTAGTTAATCTAAGAAATTATTTGGATGGTCCAATTTTGATGGTGATGTATCAAATTTTGAAATTGGAGAAGGATAGGGACACAATAATAAGGAGAGAAAATGAGCTCCAAAATCTGATTGGTCCCCAACTTGATAATATTCCATTTCATAAAAGAGAGTGTATCTCTAACTTACAGAAGGAGGATCCCACAACTTTAGATGAGATAGAGTATTATGCCAACATTTCGAACAGTTTCATCTCTTTTCTCGAATATATTAAGAATGGTTGGGATAAATACTTTTCATTTTTAAAAAAAATGTATGTAGATATTTTGAAGTGTGTATAGAACTGACTCATGTTCATAACTCTACAGATTTCACTGTGGGCACCCCACTTTGTCATTGATGTCAAAGGGGGAGAAAAAGTGAAAATGTATATATTTCTAAGGGGGGGCATTAGATGTATATAGTAGACACATGTATAGATCAGGAGGTTATGGATTCAATGTCAATTTTCATGAGTGATATCATTTTTCACATGAGTGTTGCCATCAATGCCAGAGGGGGAGATTGTTGGCAATTGATGCTCATTTGGAAAGGGTTTATGGCATTATGGGTTGCACTAGTGGTAACTCATCATCCCAGGGTTAATAGTTTCATTTTTTTCTTTACCAGTATGCATTGCACTAACTGGTATTGGTATTCACATTACTTTACACTGGCATCGACATTCACTTCATCCCGGTAATGTGTCCTAATCCCAGTAACGTGTATATAGAACCTGGTAATGGATAGGACTAGAGTAAGGAAATATTTTGATCCTGATTATGTCTTCATGGATTTTGGTAGCAACATGTGGTGGTCAACATGGTCATTGGATTCATGTTTGATTTTTATTATGTTCGGACAACCAACTTGTATATACTTCTTGTTGAAGGTGACATGGTTAAGATAAAGGATATTTAAGAAGATCAACTCAAAGATAGATCAGATGTTAGATGGAATGGGAATTTATGGTTGTGAATATCTTAGTGAGTTTTCGTATGAATTTTGGTATGCGATTGGAAGCGACAGTGTGCAATTTCACTTGCACAACATAACTAGTATAAAAATAGAGTATCAGAAACCGGAATATAGAGGAGGATATTAGAGCATTCAACAAAACTTATCCAACATGGTCAGATGCTATTTATAAGTTCACTTTCATTTGTAATCACTTGTAAATGTTTTGTAAGTCAGTGAGACTTCCTATATTTTATGTTTGAGAAGTGAGCTCTAGGCGGTTGGCCTTTCTGCATGTGGAGATCCTTTATGTAATATTTGTATACCTTGATCAAGTATATAGATATTGTGGGTATCAGCCCCACCATGGTTTTTCCCTTTGCATGGTTTTCCGCATATAAATCTTGGTGTTATGGTGCTGCCTTTCTTTTTGTTATTTGGTGTATATATTCTATTTTTATTTACTATTAACTGGTTAATAAGGAATAAGTTCAAAACTAACTTTACCAGTAGAACACTGATTTAGCCCCCCCCTCAGTGTTCTTGGATTCCAACATAGTGGTCACCTTGTTATGTATATTTGGATGAGTTGTGTTAGGTCCCGGAGACAACTGAAAGGGGGGGGGGGGTGAATTAGTTGTCAAATAAATTCAAAACAAAAACAACTTAACCAACTTACTGCTTAATACCGGTGAACCAATCTTTTATACCAGTGGACAGTTTTATTAGATAATTGGAATACTGGTAAAGATTAATGCATAAAACAAAAACACAAGGTCATCCACAACACTTAACACCAATATTTGAATATGAAAACCTTGTAAGGGGAAAACCCATGGTGGGAAACCTTACCCATAATTAGATGATACTACTGCAAATAGTAAGTGTATACAAATGGGGTCTGCACATGCAGAAAGCCCAAGCGCCTAGAGCTCAGTACTCAAACACAAAATAGGAGTCACACTGACTGTAATTGGATGGTTAAATCCAATAAGGATGTACTACTCAAAATAGCATCTTCAAATGCTAGATTCAGTAATGGTGTAGTTCTGATATTCTTTCACAAAAGCCTTGCTTCACCTTCAAATGATGTTTGTGTGTATAGCTCTGCTTAATCTTGCATATACCTTCACACAATTCTTCTTCGCATTCCACATCCGATCTTACAAATAAGATCTTACATTTATATCATAACCTAGGACCAATTTTAGTAGGTCGGCTCTAAGAGATATTACAATAAAATCAATTTACAAATAAATTAATGCCTGATGCAATAACTAATTCGTCATGTTGGCTTAATGCATTTACAACAATAATGAGTCATCTCCATAGCATGCCATGCTGATCTGGAAAAGATAAACCTGTCGGTGTATAACTTGGACCTATTTGCCAATAACAACAAATATCCAAATACGATTATGCTAATAAATGATTTTCCAAGACAAAGTGTCCAAATGTTGTCTTCAACATAACCAAGTGTTTTCCATGCCATTCCAAGTGTTGGTGATCATTATATCCTACCGGTGTACCAGATACCGGTGATTGTGCATAAGTCATTTGCTTGTCGGTGAATGTTGCTAATTCTCCAAAGTGCCAGAGTTGATAAGGTTTAGTAGGTGTTGACATCAATGACAAAACCATACCAAAATACCAACAATCTCCCCCTTTGGCATTGATGGAAACACAAGATGGAAAAACCATGAAAGTGCCAAAATAGAAATGCCAAATACCAAAATACCAATAATTACCAAAATATAAGTAATCTTTCTCAAAGTAACAATCTCTCCCCCTAATAGTGACATGTGTTTCCTTGTGTTTTTCCATACCAATCTCTCCCCCTTTGACATCAAATGCCAAAGTTAATGCAAAACCAAGTTCATTACAAAATACCAACCAATTAAGTATACCAACTACTCCCCCTAAGAAGTAGCTTCCTCATCAAAGCCGGAGTAAAAGATTTCTCTGTTAATTTTGTCGGTTGATGACAAACATCAACTCTCTAAGTATCTATCAGTGGGGGAATGGCCCCAAGCTAATCTCTAAGATATTCAAAAGTCTCCTTAGGTAGAGGTTTAGTGAAAATATCTGCAATCTGCTCTTTAGTATTCACATAAACCAATTTTATTTCTTTTGCTTCAACATCTTCCCTTAGAAAATTCAGTTTCATGGAAACATGTTTGGTTTTAGAATGTAGTACTGGATTCTTAGATATATCAATTGTTGCAATGTTATCAAAATAGATAGTTATAGGTTCCTTGCATTTTACCTTTATGTCTTTAAACATTTGTTTAAGCCATAGTACCTATGTATAGTTAGTTGTTGGTGCAACATATTCTGATTCTGCTATTGATAAGGATGTACAACTTTGTTTCTTACTCAACCAAAAAACTAGTAAACCTCTTATCATATATTTGTACCTAGTTGGATTAATAGGTGTAGATTAATCCCTCAGTGATAGTTTGTCATTTGTAGTCATAGGTGTGCTTACTGATTTAGAGTTTTCCATCCCAAATTTCCTTAGTAACTACTTTAAGTACTTGGATTGACTCAAGAATATACCTTGATCAGTCTGTAAAATCTGCAATCCTAAAAAGATTTTTATTTTTCCAATCATAGACATTTCAAATTCTTGCTGCATTTCAATAGAAAAGTCTTTACATAATCCATCTTCTCCTTCAAAGATTATATCATCAACAAAAACTATTAGAGTATTCGGGTATTTACTTGATTAATTAAACATTCTTTGTTTAATTATTTAAGTTCCCTTTATCTCTTTTACACTTAAGTTAACTTTAGGTGCATATAATTAATTGTTTTAATTAATTATTATGTGCAAACCTAGGTTTTCCCTTTTTAGGGTTTCTTGACCTATTAAAGGTTGAGTTCTTTCTTTTCATTGTAAGAATCACATTACATATTTTTGTGAATATTGAGCTCTCTCTTTTTGAGCATATTCTTTGTGTTTTGTATGTTCTTTAGATTTTGCTTCATTGCTTCTCCTTGTAACAGGTTATTCGGCTTGTAGAAGATCTTCAAGCTCCTGTGGTGTTGTATTTTCTCAACACCTATAAAAACTTCTATAGCCAAGATGTTATCATTAGTCACTTTATAATATAAGTTGCTATCAGCATTACCTTAAGAAAAACCATTCTTCAAAAGATATTTATCCAATCTTGCATATCAAGCTCTTGGAGCTTGTTTCAATCCATACAAATCTTTCTTTAACCTACAAACCATATCTTTGTTATCTGTCAAAGAAAATCTATCAGGTTGTTCAATGTAAACTTCTTCTTCAATATCTCCATTCGGAAATATACATTTAATATCCATTTGATATACTTTGTAGTTCTAATGTGCTGCAAAAGCTAAAAATAATCTGTCTGCCTCAATTCTAGCTACTGGTGCAAAGGTCTCATTATAATCAATTCCTTCTTTCTAAGAATATCCCTTACACAATAGTCTTGCTTTATTTCTGATAACCTTACCATCTTCATTAAGTTTGTTTCTGAATACCCATTTTGTTCCAATTACATTTTTATCTTTAGGTCGGGGAGCTAATGTCCAAGTGTTATTCTTCTCAATTTGTTCTAATTCTTCTTCCATAGCTTTAATCCACTATTTATCTTCACATGCCTCATTAACTGATGATGGTTCAATTTGAGAAATAACATACCTCTTCATTTGCCAATCTATTATACCAATGGATAGTTTTATCATATAATTGCAATACCATTAAAGATTAATACATGAAACAAAAAGACAAGGTCATCCACAACACTTAACACCAATATTTGTACCTAGAAACCCTATAAGAGGAAAAAACATGATGGGAAACCTTACCCACAATCAGATGATACTATTACAGATAGTAAGTGTATACAAATGGGGTCTGCACATGCAGAAAGGCCAAGCGCCTAGAGCTCACTATTCAAACACAAAATAGGAGTCACACTGACTACAATTGGATGGTTAAATCCAATAAGGATGTACTGCTCAAAATAGCATCTTCATATGCTGGATTCAGTACTAGTGTAGTTTTGATATGCTTTCAAAAAAACTTTGCTTCACCTTCAAATGATGTCTGCATGTATAGCTCTGTTTAATCTCACATATACCTTCACACAATCCTTCTTTGCATTCCACATTCAATCTTACAAATAAGATCTTACATTTATATCATAACCTAGGACCAATTATAGTAGGTCGGCTCTAAGAGATATTACAATAAAATAAATTTACAAATCAATTAATGCCCGATGTAATAAACGATTATGTTGGCATTTTTGATGTTTATGTTGTGATTGTCATTGATGGACACACACTTGTATTGAGATCCTCTTTGTATGTATGAGCTAGAGCTCAACTGGTATGTTGTATTCCAGTCTTTAGACTGATGATTTTGCAGAATGTGTTTCCCGCTCTGAAGCGGCATGATGACCCCAAGTGGTTCATAGATCTCAACCGGTACAAGGGAGAAAAGCAGCACAACACATTCTTACCATTCTTCATTTTTGTCAAACTAGCAACTGGTATTTTGTATGAACCGGTAATACTCTGTGATGAGTTACCAACCCACTGATTGATTGATGGTGCCGACACATTGACGGTGCTTTTTGTGTCATGTTACTGAGTATGTCTAGATTCATTGAACCTAGGAAATTGTAACATAATCCTATTGGACCAACATGAAATCAAATTCCTTTAAAAGGACATCATGTCTAGGGTTTTGAGTAGTTGTTGCTGTTGCTGAAAGGGTTTATGTTGTTTCTAGGGTTTAAGGTGATTGTGGAGTTGGTGAAGAGCGATCTTATCTGAGAAGATCCAGTTGTAAATAGAAAGAGATAGAGAAGACTGAAGTAACACTTGAGTGTATTAGTAGTGAACTATACTAGATCTAATCAAGTAGTCTGTGTTATAAGATAGATCGAACACTTGTTGATTACTCAAATCTTTGACAAGTCTATAGCCCTTAACTAGGTAGGCCTCAAAGCCTTTGTAAAAACCTCTAACAAGGTGGTTCACTTGTGTGAATCTGAAATCCTCTAACAAGGTAGTCTTTAATCAGACTTGTCTCCTAATAGAGATTGAGATTCCTAACAAGATTTGTTATGGTGAAGAACATTGTAAGACCTTAACCGGTCTTACCTGAACTGGTCTGGTTTCTATTCTGCAGATAGTGACTTGTGAGTTCCATCTCACCATGGTTTTTCGCAGTTGGGTTTCCATGTCAAATATCTTGTGTTATGGTTGTATTTCTTTTGTGGGTGAATGCTTTATTCACATTTTAGTTTGCATGTGTGATAACCGTCTGTCTGTTAGACTGTTTTACCAGTTGATCTTCAGACTGTGTAAGTGTTTAAGTACAAAGATTTTTGGTATACTAATTCACCCCCCCCTCTTAGTATTCATCAATTGGTATCAAAGCCTACCTTTCTATAAGTTTAACCACTTGGAAAGAGATATGGGGGAATACACTTTGAGGGAACTTACTCAATGACTCACTAAGTCTAAGCAAGCCTATGATGATCTTATGGTCAAATACAAGGCATCTCAAGCAAAAAGGAGAGAACATGTAGAAAAGCTAATGGAGCTATCTAAAAGTAGTTCTGAAGATGAAGCTAATATGGAAGCCATGATTGCAGAAGTGAATAAGCTGAATGATTCAAACTCCAATCTGAGAAAGGAGTTGGAAGGACTGACTATCTGGTTTAGTCATGAGCTTGAGAACTGTAGGAAAGCTGAAGATTGGATAAAGGATAGAGATCATGAGATCTCCAAGTTGAAACAAGAGATTAGTGCACTGACTACTTGCCTTCATGAGAGCAGGATGGAAAAGGAAGACATGCAAGGTGAACTGAACATAGCCATCTTTGAAAATGCAAGTCTAATGGAGACAAATACTGCTATTTCCAAAGAACTCTCTGAGCCAAAGGAAATACTTGCTAAGTTTGGCAAAAGTACTGTCAAGATAGAGCAAAAGCTTGAGTCATCTAGACCGGCAAAGAATATCAATGGTCTTGGTTTCTTTGGACATGAGGAAGGAGAATCCTTAGGAACAAATGTTGAAGCATCAAAGAAGCAACCGACACTCAAAATAAAAGGTAAGCAAAAATTCAAACCTGTTTGCTTTAACTGTCTTAAAGAAGGACACACTACCAATGTATCTAGGAGCAAAGCCTACAATAATTTTCCATATTTTATCAACAATGTACCTAGATCCAATAAGTTCAATGGTCATTGTTATGCATGCAACAAGTTTGGGCATAGAGCATCAGAATGCAGGTCTGTGATGAACAATACCAGAAGATATCCTCAGAGGACCCAAGGAGCTAGTCCGGAATCTTTTGTAAACCAGAACCCCAACCGGTTCAATGCCTACAATTATTAGTCAAGCAACAATGATTATCAACTGGCAACCGGATGGAGAGAAAATTGTTGGATTTGTCATGGACATGGACACATTGCAGCTACATGTAGAAGGAAGAATGGAAATATGAACAATGGACCTTGGAGAGCACCTGGATTGGTTTGCTATCACTACAACAAACCGGGTCACATTGCAAGATTCTATAGAAGCAGAAAGAGTATATCTGATGATGTACCGATCACTCAGAAGGAGAAGTTGATGTTGAAAAAGTTCAAGTGGACATGAACAAAACCTAGAGGAAGAAACCAACAATGTTGGAAGAGGAACCGGTTTCTGCACCTAGTGTGGAAATATCAGAACCGGTAAACTAAGTTCTAAAGAGGCTTAGGGGGAGAAAATTGTGAAATAATTGTGAACCCCCCGTTACACCAGTAAAATATCTTAACCGGTATGTGATACCTATCACTCGGTAGAAGACCAGAAATAGTAAAAGAGGCAAATTAGGATTTTCACCCTAATAGAGGAGCATTAATGGTGGTAGGTGAGAGACATGTATAAAAGCATATTTTAAATCATTTCTCACTATCTATTTTTGAAGCAAAGAAATTTTTTCAAGTGTAGAGCAAAGAAACAGTGATTTGAGCCAAGATTTCAAGGAATTGATAAATCTTAAAGGAGATTCAAATCCAGTTTGCAGGCGGTTGTGGAGAACTCAAAGCGGTGATTTGGCAACCGATGAAGAGTGAAGTGAAGCAGAATCAAGAAGCCCTAAATTCGCATTGTAAAGGTATTTTTCGTGTTCTTGAAAATGCTCAACAATGGCTTCCGCATCTCATACCAGTTCTAGTACATCCATTGAGTCAGAAATTTTTATTCAGAGGAAGTCCAAATATAATGCCCTATCACAAGTTTCGGTTGGAGTCATAGTTGAAGAAGGAATTTTTGATTATATTGATTGCAAAATAGAAGACCTAGGGTCTTTAGCTATTCACACCCAGTTAAGTTTATTTTGCGGGAAGGACAAAAAGATCAAACTGGAGTTTAGTATCTTAGAGAAGAAGAAACTCCATAATGCAGTATACTTTCTAGAAGATTTTATGGAGGATCACATTAGGATCATTTTGAGCAGAGTCCATGGTGACAAGATGTACCTGGAGAGGACGCATGATATCATGCCTTGGGCAATTCATGCAATCACTAGTTTGTACAACATAGGGGAAGTGCCAGCCCTAAGAACGGTAAGAAAAACCAAAATGGCCAAGCTCATCGGTTCAACAAGTGACTCAGGGGTATGACAGTTAATCCTATCAAGGATGATCTGGTGAAATACGCCTGCATGGTGATAGACTACAAAACATTTTCAGCTAGCAAGATTAATTCTGTGTCTACTGCAGTAGTAAATGCCGCTTACCGGATGATTAAAGAGGATGCATCTTTTGACTTATGCACCGGTATGCAGAGGCAACTCCTGTTGAATCTAAAGGTGATCAAACAAGACAATGCACTGAGGTTTAAGTTTGGACAACTATTGATAGGGTTGTTCTTCTATTTCCAAGGCTACTTTCCTAGAGTAAGATATTTCTAGTGGTCTCCTGACCAACCGGTGACCAAGCAGATTTAGGAGAGCATACAAGCCATTGGAACTGGTTACCCTAGAGTACTGAACAAATATTTTGATGAGTTCAGAAGAAAGATGAGTCACAGGGTAAGGATCTCAGGTCATATAGTAAAGAAATACAAAGATGACATCTGTTTCACCATTTAGGTGGACAAATGCTTAATGGAGGCTGTGTAGCCTAAAATGGAGGAAGTGGAGCCAATGGGCTATGAAGTTATGTATGATATGCTGGAAGGGTATGCCTCAACCCTTATTGCCTCACCTCTTGATCCAAAGGCTAAAAGGATCGGAACCTACTTGGAGAGGATTGCACCTACTGAAGAACCATCAGTTAAGAAAGGAAAAGAACCAGCAGTAAAGAAAGCCAAATCAGTGCCTGCAGGATTGACACCGACTACCACTACAACTCCAAGAGTGAGCAAGTAGTCACCTACAAAGAAGCAACTAGAGGTAACACCAGCAAAAGTTTTTGAAAGGAAAAGGAAGACAAAGACAAATGAACCAGACTCTAAAGAAACCGAGTCTGATGAAAAGCCAAAGAAGGCCAGATAGACAAAGAAAATGAAGAAGAATGAATAGGCAGCATTCGCACTGGTAAATATTGACATCTCCTCATACAAACCTTTGACACATTTTCAAAGGACAGATAAGAATATTAGGAGAAAATTACTTCATGATTTAATAGATTATTATGATGATTTTAGTGATGAGGAAAAGGAAGAAGTATTATAGGAAATCATCATTTATTTGTGTAAAAATGACTGGTCACCATCAAAGATTAAATCTCAGACACGGGATTCTTTATTTAAAGCATTAGATAATAAATGGTGCATTGTCATTGAAAAGGACCAAGAGATTAGGGAGAAAGTTTTTGCACAGTACTTTCCAGACCTCTCAAATTTAGAATTGTTTGATGTGTTAGACCAAAATAAAGGTCTCTTCTTCACTAGGAGAAGAAGACTCTGGTTGTTGGAGGGGAGAATCGATGATGTTGAAAAAGATACTCATCAACATATGGATTATGCTATCAACTCTCACAAAGAAAAAATGGCCAACCTCCAAGTAGAAAAAGAATCGGCTCTTTCCAAACTGGATGAAGTCTTTGATGAGGAAGGAAACCTAGTTGAAGAACCAATTGACACTATTGATGTCGATTCCTTGGATGTAGAAGATGTCACTCAGGACATACCTTCTGAGGGAACAGAACAGGGGCAATAAGCCGAATAGGGTGGTGAGCAGGCTAAGGACACACAGAGAGAAACTAAAGAACAAGAAGAGAAGAAGAAGAAGAATGAAGATGAGAAAAAGAATGAAGAGGAAGGGAAGAGAAAAGAGGAAGAGGAGAAACAAAAAGATGAAGAGAAAAAGAAGCAAGAAGAAGAGAGGAAGAAGAAAGAAGAAGAAGACAAGGAAGAAAAGAGGAAGAAAAGAAGAAGATGGAAGAGGAAGAAAAGAGGAAGAAAGAAGAGGAAGACAAGAAGAAGAAGGAAGACAAAGAAAAGAAAAAGATGGAAGAGGAAGAAAAGAAAAAGAAGGAAGAGAAAGAGAAAGAAGAGAAGGATAGGAAAGAAGAAGATAGGAAAAAGAAAGAAGAGGAAGACAGGGAACAAGAACAAAAGAAAGAAGCAAAGAAAAGGAAGAAGGCAGAAGTAGACAAGGTAGCGAAAGCAATGGAGAGCACTCAAATGGAGACTCCGAAGGCAACCGGAAGTCAAGCCAAACCGGCTGATATCTCCAGTCCTATCGATCTCCAATCTGCAAGTGAGTCAGAGCTTATGCAAAGCATCAAGGTTGCTCAAGAGTTCCTTGAGCTCATTCATAGGAAAAAGGAACATGACATAATTCAAGTGGCTGTAGACACCCTTACCGGTTTAATCCCTAATACTAATCCTCTTAACACTGAATCGTCACTAGCATAGCTCAAACTACTATGTACTGTAGTGGATGATCAGGTGCAGAGCCTGGAAGAAGAAGTTGAGGCCAATGTCAAGAAAGAGCACCAAAAGGCTCTTAATGTTGCTCTGGTGAAAAAGATGAATGAACTTAGGATTGACCTACTGAAAGACCAAAAGGACATAAGGAATGCCTTGGATGAGGGAAACTTGCTACTAAGCAAAATCTGTCAACCTCATTTGTTCTCCGATGATGTGGTAGCCAAGAAGCAAAAGCTTCAAATGGACTTACAGTCCTACTTGGGCACATTTAAGACACCTTATGATTCCTTTGAAGCATATGGGCAAACTGTTCATCGGTTCCAGATCCAATCAACCAAAATAGAGAAAGAGATCAGCACACGATCTAAAGATTTGCAGGAGCTACAACTGGTTTTACTTCCATGTCTGCAAATTCTTCAGAAGTGTTATCTGAACCTAGATGCCTTGATAATTACGCAGGAGCTGAGCACAATTGATGCCATGGAGGAACAGGTATACCAGATGCAAGCAGAAAAAGAAGTGGCCACCTCCTTACTTGAATCTTGGTCGCTCTCCATGAAACAATTTTTGCAGGACTATAAATTGGTTTTTGACAAGTATTATTCATTGTTGTCATAAACTTTTATTTATATCAAATGGAAACAGGGTTGTTCAGCGATACTTTTTCATTGTTGGTAAAGGGGAGAAGTATCTGTAGTTTGTTTGAAAATTTTGATCTTCTGATACAGGGGGAGAAGTACTCTATCTATTTTTGAAGCCAAATAGGGAGAAGCATCTATTTTTGAAATTTTGATATATGCTATATGCTCTGATGTCTCAATGATTATGCTCTGTATGCAAAATTGTTATACATCGTGTTGATTAAGGGATAGTGTATATGCTTAGGGGGAGCAATTTTGTTAATGGCAAGTTTTTGTTGTAAAACACTTAGATGTCAAAATTTTATTTTCTTAAGGGGGAGATTGTTGGCACTTTTGATGTTTATGTTGTGATTGTCATTGATGGACACACACTTGTATTGAGATCCCCTTTGTATGTATGAGCGAGAGTTCAATCGGTATGTTGTATTCTAGTCTTTAGACTAATGATTTTGCAAAATGTGTTTCCCGGTCTAAAGCGGCATGACGACCCCAAGCGGTTCATAGATCTCAACTGGTACAAGGGAGCAAAGTGGCACAACACATTCTTACCAGTCTTCATTTTTGTCAAACCGGTAATCGGTATTTTGTCTGAATCGGTAATACTCTATGATGAGTTACCAACCGACATTTTGTGATGAGTTACCAACCCATCGATTGATTGACGGTGCCGACAAATTGATGGTGCTTTTTGTGTCATGTTACTGAGTATGTCTAGATTCATTGAACCTAGGAAATTGTAACATAATCCTATTGGACCAACATGAAATCAGATTCCTTTAAAAGGACATCATGTCTAGGGTTTTGAGTAGTTGTTGTTGTTGCTGAAAAGGTTTCTATTATGGTTAGGGTTTAAGATGATTGTGGAGTTGTTGAAGAGTGATCTTATCTAAGAAGATCGAGTTGTAAATAGAAAGAGATAGAGAAGATTGAAGTAATGCTGGAGTGCATTAGCAGTGAACTATACTGGATCTAATCAAGTAGTCTGTGCTATAAGATAGATCAAACACTTGTTGATTACTCACATCTTTGACAGTTCTGTAGCCCTTAACTGGGTAGGCCTCAAAGCCTTTGTAAAAACCTCTAACAAGGTGGTTCACTTGTGTGAATCTGAAATCCTCTAACAAGGTAGTCTTTAATCGGACTTGTCTCCTAACAAAGATTGAGATTCCTAACAAGATCTGTTCTGGTGAAGAACATTGTAAGACCTTAACTAGTCTGACCTTAACCAGTCTGGTTTCTATTCTGCAGATAGTGACTTGTGAGTTCCATCTCACCGTGGTTTTTTGCAGTTCGGTTTCCACGTCAAATATCTTGTGTTATGATTGTATTGCTTTTGTGGGTGAATGCTTTATTCACATTTTTGGTTTGCATGTGTGATAACCGATCTGTCTATTAGACTGTTTTACCGATTTATCTTTAGGCTGTGTAAGTGTTTAAGTACAGAGAATTTTGGCATACTAATTCACCCCCCCTCTTAGTATTCATCAGAATCAACTTGTCGACTTAATGCATTTATAACAATAATAAGTCATCTCCATAGCTTGCCATGCTGATCTGGAAAAGATAAACCTGTCGGTGTATAACCTGGACCTATTTGCCCGTAACAGAAAATATGCAAATACCAATATGCTAATAAATGATTTTCTATGACAAAGTGTCCAAATGATGTCTTCAACATAACCAAGTATTTTCCATGCCATTCCAAGTCCCAGTGATCATTATATCCTGTCGGTGTACCAGATAATGATGACTATGCATAAGTCATTTGCTTGCCGGTGAATGTTGTTGATTCTCCAAAGTGCCTGAGTTGATAAGGTTTAGTAGGTGTTGACATCAATGAATAAACCATACCAAATTACCAAAAATCTCCTCCTTTGGCATTTATGGCAATAGAAGATGGAAAAACAATCAAAGTGCCAAAATAGAAATGCCAAATACCAAAATACCAATAATTACCAAAATATAAGTAATCTTTCTCAAAGTAACAATCTCTCCCCCTGAGAGTGATATGTGTTTCCTTGTATTTTTCCATATCAATCTCTCCCCCTTTGACATCAAATGCCAAACTTACTACAAAACCAAGTTCATTACAAAATACCAACCAATTTAGTATACCAACTACTCCCCCTGAGAAGTAGCTTCCTCATCAAACCCGAAGTAAAACATTTCTCTGTTAATTTTGCCGGTTGATGACAAACATCAACTCTCTAAGTATCTACCAGTGGAGGAATGACCCCAAGCTGATCTCTAAGATATTTAAAAGTCTCCTTAGGTAGAGGTTTAGTGAAAATATCTGCAATCTGCTCTTTAGTGTTCACATAAACCAATTTTATTTCTTTTGCTTCAACATTTTCCCTTAGAAAATTCAGTTTGATGGAAACATGTTTGTTTTTAGAATGTAGTACTAGATTATTAGATATATCAATTGCTGCAGTGTTATCACAATAGATAGTTATAGGTTCCTTGCATTTTACCTTTATGTCTTTCAACATTTATTTAAGCCATAGTACCTCTGTACAGTTAGTTGCTGCTGCAACATATTATGATTCTGCTATTGATAAGGATGTACAACTTTGTTTCTTACTCAACCAAGAAACTAGTCTACTTCAAAGAAAAAAGGCTCCGCCGGTGGTGCTTTTTCTATCATCCACATCTCCTACCCAATTTGCATCTATGTATTCACATAATTCAAAGTTTTCTTCTCTAGGATATCATAATCCAAGATTTGTAGTGCCTTGCAAGTATCGAAAAATCCTTTTTACTATTGATTCATGATTTTCTCTAGGATTACTCCAAAATCTTGAAACAATACATATTGTATTCATGATTTAAGGTCTGGTCTGTGTCAGATATAGTAAACCTCCTATCATAGATTTTTACCTAGTTGGATTAACAGGTGTAGATTAATCCCTTAGTGATAATTTGTCATTTGTAGTCATAGGTGTGCTTATTGGTTCAGAGTTTTCTATCCCAAATTTCTTTAGTAACTCCTTTAAGTACTTGGATTGACTCAAGAATATACCTTTATCAATCTGTGAAATCTGCAATCCTAAAAAGAATTTTATTTCTCCAATCATAGACATTTCAAATTCTTGTTAAATTTGAATAGAAAAGTCTTTTACATAATCCATCTTCTCCTCCAAAGATTATATCATCAACAAAAACTTCTATAGCCAAGATGTTATGATTAGTCACTTTATAATATAAGTTGTTGTCAGCATTACCTTTAGAAAATCCAATCTTCAAAAGATATTTATCCAATCTTGCATAACAAGCTTTGTGAGCTTATTTCAATCCATACAAAGCTTTCTTTAACATGCAAACCATATCTTTGTTATATGTCAAAGAAAATCCATTAGGTTGTTCAATGTAAACTTCTTCTTCAAGATCTCCATTCAAAAATGCACATTTAATATCCATTTGATATACTTTGTAGTTCTTCTATGCTGCAAAAGCCAAAAATAATCTGACTGCCTCAATTCTAGCTACTGGTGCAAAGGTCTCAGTATAATCATTTCCTTCTTTCTGAGAATATCCCTTACACACTAGTCTTTCTTTATTTCTAATAACCTTACCATCTTCATTAAGTTTGTTTCTGAATACCCATTTTGTTCCAATTACATTTTTATCTTTAGGCTGGGGAACAAATGTCCAAGTGTTATTCTTCTCAATTTGTTCTAATTCTTCTTTCATAGCTTTAATCCTGTATTTATCTTCACATGCCTCATTAACTGATGATGGTTCAATTTGAGAAATAAGACATACCTCTTCATTTGCCAATCTTCCTCTTGTCATAACTCCTTTATAGTTGTTTCAAATTATCTGATCTTCAGAATGATTCAATCTTACATACCAAAGTGTCTTTGTTTGTTGTTGTTCCTTAGTCACAGTGGAATTTTTAGATGATACCGGTGTAACTGTATCTTTATTCTATATCGGTGGTGAATTGTTCATCAATCTTCACATTTGTACTCTCAACAATTTTTGGCAATCTTTTGTTAAAACATCTACATGCTTTACTCTTAGATGAATAACCAAGAAATATTCCTTCATCACTTCTAGGATCAAATTTTCCAATATACTCATCTCTTCTAATATAGCATTTACCTCCAAATATTTTGAAATATTTAAGAGTAGGAGTAATACCAAACCATAGTTCATGATGTGTCTTACCAGTTTCACCTTTGATGTGAACTTTGTTGAATGTATAGACCACTGTACTTACAACCTCTCTCCAATATACATGTGGTAGGCTTTCTTTTGATAACATACTTCTAGCTGCATCCAAGATAGTTCTATTTTTTCTTTCAACAACTACATTTTGCTATGGTGTCTGAGGTGCTGATAGATGTCTTTTGATTCCATTAACTTCACAGAATGCATTAAATTCATTAGACGTAAATTCTCTTCCTTGATTTGATCTTAGACATTCGATTTTCTTACCGGTTTCTTTTTCTGCCATTTCTTTGAACAATTTAAACTTCCCAAGTGCTTCTGATTTTTCTCTGAGAAAAGTAACCCAACACATTCTAGAATAGTCATCAATGATTAGCATGAAATATCTATCACCTTGCAAACTTTTAGTTCTAGCTAGACCACATAAATCAATATGAATTAAGTCAAGAGCATTATTGGATTTTTCTAGAATAATTTTAAAGGTAGTTCTAACTTGTTTACCAAATTGACATTCCTTACATACTATATTGTGAGGTTTGACAATTTTAGGTAAATGTCTAACTGCCTTAGTAGTACTGATTTTCACCATGCAATCAAAGTTTACATGACAGAGTCTCTTATGCCATAGCCAAATTTCATCAATATGTGCAATCAAGCATGTATTTTCACTGTTATTCAAATGAAAGATATTACCTCTAGTTTGATTATCGGTTGCAATTTCTAAACCAATTCTATTCATGATTTTGCATTTTCCATTTTTGAATTGTAACTGAAATCCTTTCTCAACTAATTGACCAACACTCAAAAGATTATGCTTTAAACCTTCAACATAGTAAACATTGTCAGTATTATGCTTACCATCAAGAGATATTGTACCTTTACCTTTGATCAGACAAGCTTTATCATCTCAAAATCTCACTAGACCTCCATTATATTCTTGAAAGTTCAAGAATTTACCTTTATCAACTATCGTATGATGTGAGCATCCTGAATCAATTATCCATTCATCCTTTACTTGAATTTTAGCTGCCAAGGCCTACTCTACCAGTTGGACTATAGGTGTCGGTTGATCTTTTGTTATAGCAACAAAAACCCATCCATTGTCTGTCGGATCCTCATTAGAATCATCAGTCACACCTTCATCAGCAAGATAACAAGATTTCTCTTTATTCTTCTTAAATCTATATCTTTGATATTCAGGGTTAGGCTTGTATGTTCTTCTAGCTTCTTCTCTTAGTCTAGCATGTCTATTAGGGAATCTTTAAGCCATATGACCAATATTATTATAGTTAAAACATTTAAAGGGTGCTTTACCTTCATACTTACTTCCAACTGGACCTTTAGGCATTTTCCTTGCAAATAGTGCTTCAAGTTATTCAAGTTCTTCATTTTCTTTCCTGCTTTCTTCAAGTTCTCTTGCATAAAGGGCTTTCCAATCAGATTTGTCAAATGATGATGTAGATGATGTTGATGCTTTAAAGGCTAAATTTGTCTTTATAGGAGCAATAGGACCAAATTCCTCAATTTCAAAGGCTGAAAGTTTTCCAATCAATCTATCTCTAGTTACTGATGTATTAGGCATTGTTTTTAACTCATTTGTAGTAGTGACCTTCATTTTATATACCACTGGCAATCCTCTTAAAACTTTTGAAACAATTTCATCTTAACTTAAGGTTCCTCTACAACATTTAATACCCAAAACAATTTCATTAACTCTTTCCATAAAAGCAGAAATCCTTTCATCTTCTTCCATTTTCTGATTTTCATACCTGACCCGGAAGCTTTCAAGCTTTGCAATTTTGACTGTGGAATCTCCTTCATTCAGTGTTTCCAAATGATCCCGAATAGCTTTAGAAGTTGATCTATCTGATAATCCCATGATTTTGTAATCTGTTAATGTGCTCAAAAGTGCTTCTCTTGCTTTGCAATCATTTTCTTCATCTTTAGTCAAGTTAGGTGGATTAGGCTGGCTTTGAGTAGGAGCAGTATATCCATTCTTTGTAACACCCCAGATGTCCTTTCCAATGCAATTTAAATGTGTCTCCATTCTAATCTTCCATATGCCATAGTTGGTTCCATCAAGTTTAGGACTGTCCTTCCTAGAATAGTTAGTAGACATTGGATCTCCTTAAGCTGTTAAACTTCTGCAAAAGAGGACTAAGCTCTGATACCAATTGTTAGGTCCCAGAGACAACTGAGAGGGGGGCTGAATCAGTTGTCAAATAAATTTAAAAAAAAAACAACTTAACCAACTTATTGCTTAATATCGGTGAACCAGTCTTTTATACCTGTGGACAGTTTTATCAGATAATTGCAATACCGTTAAAGATTAATGCATGAAACAAAAAGGTAAGGTCATCCACAACACTTAACACCAATATTTGTACATGGAAACCCTGTAAGGGGAAAATCCATGGTGGGAAACCTTACCCACAATCAGATGATACTACTGTAGATAGTAAGTGTATACAAATAGGGTCTATACATGTAGAAAGGTGAAGCGCCTAGAGCTCATTGCTCAAACACAAAATAGGAGTCACACTGACTACAATTGGATGGTTAAATCCAATAAGGATGTACTGCTCAAAATATCATCTTCATATGCTAGATTCAGTATTGGTGTAGTTTTGATATGCTTTCACAATAACCTTGCTTCACCTTCAAATGATGTCTGCGTGTATAGCTCTACTTAATCTCGCATATACCTTCACACAATCCTTCTTCACATTCCACATCCGATCTTACAAATAAGATCTTACATTTATGTCAAAACCTAGGACCAATTTTAATAGGCTGGCTCTAAGAGATATTACAATAAAATCAATTTACAAATAAATTAATGCCCGATGCAATAAACGATTCAAATGTTGTCTTAATGCATTTACAACAATAATAAGTCATCTCCATAGCCTACCATGCTGATCTGGAAGAGATAAACCTACTGGTCTATAACCTAGACCTATTTGCTGGTAACAACAAATATACAAATACAAATATGCTAATAAATGATTTTCCAAGACAAAGTGTCCAAACAATGTCTTCAACATAACCAATTGTTTTCCATGCCATTCCAAGTGTCGGTGATCATTATATCTTGATGGTGTACTAGATACCATTGACTATGCATAAGTCATTTGCTTACCGGTGAATGTTGCTGATTCTCCAAAGTACCAGAGTTGATAACGTTTAGTAGATGTTGACATCAATGACAAAACCATACCAAAATATTAACAAGTTGGCTATATTGTCTTCAGTTAATTGGCAATTGAATGAAGTGTCATTGGAGTTAATTTTTCTTTTGGATTTTTAAATTCTTCTTTCATCTATTTTTTCTTTATGGTGACACTTGTCACACTTTATTTCTTGTTGATTTTGCTGCTAACTTTTCATGATTTAATATTGAATTTGATGATCCTTTCTTTTTGGAGTTTCTCTTTTGTTGTTGATGTCTATAGTGTTCATTCTGAATGCTAAGTATTGTGGGCCCTTGTTTTGTGTTAAGCGTAGACTCTATCATTTTTACTTTGAACCTTTGATTGTGTTTGCAAGGGAGGACATCATGGAGAAGTGCACTAGACTTAGTAAAGAATTGGATAATGATGATATTAGTTGAGTAAATGAAATATGATAATAGGATGAGATGTACTAGTAACTTTTAGGATTTTATGAAATGTTAGATAGAAGTACATTTTGATTTGAGAAAGTTGTGATATATGAAATAGTTAAATAAAAATGAACTGCTAATTCTCTATCTTCAATGAGTTCTTATGTATATATCATGTATAACTAATAGATAAGGGTGCCTTTGGATAATTTTATTTGATGTAGGATGCATCAAACATTTGTATCGGTTAGTGATATATATTCCTTATTTTTAGTTACTTGATGGTGGTGTGCTTCATGCTTGGTTCTTGATATGGAGACTAGGAATGTTTAAATGTCGTAAATCTTGTTTTTCCTTGAGTTTATAGAATAAAGATTTCTAAAAATTGTTGGTTATTATGATTTTATTTGGTCTTGGAGGAAGCTTATTCAAAGATATTTTTTCTCATATAGGTGTATGACATGGTTACTTGAATAATACAAGGATGTACCTATGTGTAAGATGTTGCGTAAAATGTATATTTGTCTTCTTAATTTCATGCAATTAGATGTTAAATGAGTGTTTCCATGCTTAAATGGTATGATGTATTGTGATTTTTCTTGTAGATGATAACTCGGTGATGGGATTTATAGTTTTGTCTCACAAAATGTGGTTAAATGAAGTTTTCTTGAGGATATTTTAATGATTTAGTATGTTCAATGTAACTAGTAAGAGTTTTCTGACTTGTTTTATCTCTTGTGTAACATATTTATCTTGAATAGTTGAAGCATAAGAAGGAAAATTTTATTTTCATCATCTTAAGTTTTGAGATAGGAAATGTTGAGCTAAGATGATTTATTGATTGATGAATCTTTAAATGAGAAAGATTAGGTATACTATTTATAATTGTCCTAAAGGAAAGAATTTGATTTATCTATGTTCAAAGGAAGTTTTAGATTAATGTGTGCATGTTTTCAACTTAACGTTTGTGACTTCCAAGAGTAATTTGAATCCAAAGGGGGAGGATGTAGTGCCCCTCCCTGATTCATCTTGCCTTTTTGTACATCACCAGACCATATTGATATAGATTAGTCTACTTTATGATTATTTTATGGTATAATACTATGTATTAACCCTATTTTATGATTATATTGGATATAATGATTCTATTGTGATTCCCTTTCACTTGTTTATTTATTTCATGATATATGTTATGGTATATGTTGTTGTATGTGTGTTGGTAGTGACAGGTTTGAAGGTACTAGACATCGACTCCATCTGGTTTCATAGGTTTGAGCGTGTCTTCATCCCAATGCCAAGTTGATCAAAGGTGACATGAAATCCCATTCTACACTCTAGGTTTAATTTGGCACCCTATCAGTCTTAGTTTTGTGGTTAGAGTTGTCTTATGTTATTTTATTTTACTATAGTATCATAAAATTGCAACCCTAGGAATTTTTGACCGTATTAGGGTCCTCATTCATGTGAGATCAAATCCCCTAGCCTAATCGGAGACCACAGACTACTCAACCCTCAGAGTCTGCTTCTTCCTTGGCCTCTGCACCACCCTGCCTGCACTCTATGCTGGACAAAGGGGAAAGATAGGAGTGTGGTGCCCTTGTCTGTGCCCTATTTTGGGGCACGACCTTTCCTAAGCATGCATTGTAGGTTGTGCAGTGAGTGAGAAAACTTCCCCGATGTTGGCCTATGACAATAATCAGTTTCATTAACCCTAATTGACATGTATTTAAGTTGCATTTTCCCTCTCAATTTGGTAAGTTGGATAAGTCAGATGAGTGGGAAGTTTACATGAGATCAAGCATTCAAGAGAATTCAAGCATTCCCTTCTAGCATTGAGCATTCTCAAGTCTCCCTTCAAGGCTAGGTGTGGCATTCAAGTCAAGGATTGAACCATTGAAGAGGAGATTGATTCCAACATTCAATTCCACACAAGCATTTCTATAAACATTTCTATCACAACCTCCCTTTAGGTGATTTACATTTCAGTCTTTCATCTACATCTACTTGCAAGTACTTTCATTCATTACTTGTTTAATTCCAAAACTAGGGTTTGACCTGAAGGCAAACCCCCAATCCCAACCCATTTTTCCTCTCTTTTTTGTGTGTAGATTGTAGGTGCGCAGCTGTACTTTCGGATTCAGGCTCCATTTCTAGAGGCAGAAAAACCCTTTTCGTTTCACAGATATTTTGGATGACCATGTACATTCCCACCATGATTCGAGCAACTTTTCATCAAATTCATAGGGTTGCCTCGTCTTGACATATTACTACTAGATCCTGGTGCACAACTTCATCCCATACTCCCATGTCAAGTTATAATTAGTTCTTTGTCAGTTTTGCACAACATAATTCAATCAATTCCTTTCCAATTCAAATAGGAAGAGAGTATTAGCTTATCATTTTGATTTCACTCAGAATTCTATCTTCTTCTTTGGAGGTTGAATCTAGTGAATTTTCCTCTCCTCTTCCAATGTGATAGGTGAAAAGTGTTTGAAGTGAAACTCTCATCTCTCCTTTGAGGGAAAGGATAGTTTTCCTCTTGATCTCTCATTCACACATTTTTCACCCACCATTACATTTTGGTTAACCCGACATCTTGCATGCTTTCCTTTGAAAAAAATTGCATATTTTTCATTTGCAAGTTTAAATTTTTTGCAAACTTAGTGGTTAAATCATTAAAAACCCTAGTTTTAAAAATTAAAATTGAACTTGCGATTTGTAAAAATTGTTTGTGGTTATCTTAGATTTGAAAATTGTTTTGTTTGTCAAATTTAATTTTCCCATTGTCTTGTTCAAATTGTAATTCAAATTTACAAAATTAAGAGGTTACTTGTTAAAACCCTAATTTTCAAAAATCACCTTGAACTTGTGCAAAATTGGATTTTCATTTAATTTTCAGATTTTTGATTATTCTCAGACATTTTTTCATTTCTACAATTCAAATTTTTAATTTCCCTCCTTTTTCCCAAAATTCAAATTTCAAAATTAAGTGGTTAGGTCATAAAACCCTAATTTTCAAATTTAATTGGATTTTGTGCAAATTTTAATCAATTTCAATCCAATTCAGATTTATAAACATTTTTCAAGGTGTCCCTATTCATTAAGTTTGACATTTTTCAAATTTGCAATTCAGTTTCTTTTTTTCTTCAAAACCCTAATAGGGTCCTATTTTTACATTTGAACCTTAATTTTGCGCATCTAGAAATCGTAAAATTTGCCAATTTTGGGGGTTTAGCTTTGACATTATTGTAATATTCATCCCTAAAAATATCAAAAAAAGTTGGTCGGACCATGTGCATTCCTGCCACAGTCCTTGACCTTTTTCTCAAAATTTCAGGAGATTGTTATGACTGTGTTTAATAGCCTAAATCTAGAAGATTGGCTGATTTGGTGATTTTTGATCCCTCTAGAATCGAAAATACCTCCAAAATTCAACATTTCAAATTTCAAGAAATTTTTTAAAATTAAGAGGTTAATTATAATCTGCTTTGATTTTAAAAAAAATATTTTCAAAATTAAGTGGTATTCCCTTGGCCCTAATTTTAAAAATTCCAATTTCCTTTTATTTTTGGAAATTGTGTCATCCTCTTCTTCCAACAAAGTTCAAAATTGTTTAATGAATATTTTCTTAAATTTTGCATTAATCACTTTTGTAAGCTTTGTTCCAAAATTCAAAATTCAAATTTTCCCCCATAGTGCATGAGTTTCACCACTATTAGTCCTACCTATACTATCCTCGTTAGATGAAGCATTATAATTAAGGCCTCCAAAGGTTTAATTACCGAGGAGATGGAGCCTAATTTGGGTGACTTCTTTAATGAGGATCATGCTAATTCTTCCCATCCTAATCATATCCCTATTCACCCCATTGATGAATCCCATGATGAAGAAGAAGATTTAACTAGAGTCTCTATAGATCAACTTTCCACATTGGTCAATCAATTTGATAACTTTCAACAATGGATGTCCCAAGAATACCCCAATAGTGAAGCTCTTCCATTAATCGAAGGTCTTGAACTCATGATTCAAAGTGATAAGAATGGAATTGATATATTGCATGGCATTGCATATATTGTTGATTCTAATATCATGCCTATCAAGAGTTGTGCTGAAACCCTAGGTTATTCACAACCTTCAACACAAGTCAATCCTTCAATTCCTTTCACTACTCTTATTACTAGTATTCCTACTTTTACCTCCAACATCATGGCTACTTCAACTCACAATGTCATCCCTACAACCATTGGTAATGGGGGCAATCCCTCTTCTTCATTTAATCCTCCATCTTTACCAATGTCTTCCATAAGTATTCCTATTATTCCTTAACCAATCAATGTGACACAAGGGGGAAATTCCTTGAACAACTTTGTTCCTCATTTAAGTGTCCCTTTTCCTACCCAATCATCACCTATGCCTACTTATCATAATGTCCCACCACCTTATTCTTAGTACATACCTTCTTTCAATAACATCACACCACCTTCTCAATCAACTATGTCTAACATCAATTCTTCTAGTGAAGCGACAATTCACAATCTTGCTCAAACTGTGTCTTCCTTACAACAACAAATTTCTTCTATGAGTCAATCCAAGTTTAGTGTGCCCACCTTTGAGGTTGCGAGCCCACTTTCTCTTGATATTTGTAAATTCATGCCACCTAAACATGTTGAGGTCCCTCACTTAGAACTCTATAATGGAAAAGATGATCCTCTTACGCATGTCAAAATATTTCAAACCTTGTCTACTGATTTTGCTTATGATCAAACATTGCTTGCAAAATTGTTTACAAGAAGACTAAGAGATAAGGATTTACAATGGTATTTCTCTTTACCTTCTTATTCTATCACTTCTTTTCAACAGTTGGCAAATTCTTTCATCCAACAATTTCAAAACAACATTGGTCCTAAAATCACTTTGACTAATTTAATGCATTGTAAACAAGGTGTTAAAGAAAAAGTGACTGATTTCATTGGTAGATATAAGCATTTGTATGCTCAAATTTGTTTTCATGTACCTAATAATGATATTCAAAGAATATTCATTTCAAATTTACAAAAATATATTAGGGAAAAGCTTCTTTTATATGCATTTTACTTCCTTTCCATGGTTGTGCACAACACTCCACAATTATCAATTGGTTGTGAATCAAATGGAGCAATCCACTCCTATGGCTCCAAGTGATAAAGGGGAGAGTGTTCAACAACCATTTTCAAAGCTCAAACCAACAAAAAGATTCATCAAGTTCAATGATACAATCAACAACCACAATGTGAATGCTACGATAGGTGTGCCTTCTATTTCTAAATTTTTCCAAAGAGAAAGAAAATTTACTCCTTTGAATGAATTTTTACATGGTATTATGTCTTAGTTGTTGCAAAAAACCATTATCAAACTTCCTCCTATAAAACAAGTTGACCCCTCTAAACTTGCATCCCCTTATTTTGATTGATAATTATACTATATATGTGGTAGGTGTGAATGATAAAGGGAATAAATCAAAGGTTAGGGATATCCCTTAGAGCACCTAGTGGCCCTTTATACATAGTTACAAAGGTTAAGGATATCCCTTTCTATGGTGCCCTTATTGATCCCTCTTGCATGGCTAATGTCATCGCTGAGGAATATCTTTTCACTTTACGATTGCATAAACCAATATATGATACCTCTAATGTGGTTGTGAAGTTATTTGATGGATTCTCTTGTCCTACCATTGGCTCTATCACCCTTCATGTTGAATTTCATACTAAATCCATGGATGTTGACTTTGTTATCATACCCTCTTCTGAGAAATTCTGTGTAAAGTTTGGATATCTTTGGCTATCTTCCATAAAGGCTATTTCTTCTCCAATCCACAAGTATCTGAAATTTCCTCATAATGGAGACATCATAACTGTGAACAATAGCTTATTTCATCCATCCGAAAGAATCCCTGGTGTTCCTATTGATTTATTTTGGCCTAAACAATTTCAATCTCTTCCATCAAGGAGCAATGGTCTTTTTCAATCTTATCAAAAATGGAAGAAAGATATGATCTTATCCTTAAGTCAACCTAGATCCCCAACACTTGACATTCCTATTATTCTTCAAGATGAGGTTCTTCCCCTCATAGATAGAACTAATCTACCTCCTAAGGAAGATCATCAACCTATTCCTATGGATGTGACTATACCTTCTCCTAAGAAAAACAACAATATTCTTCCTTAGGTTAGACCTGTACCTCCTTCTCATGATGGACCTGGTCTCCCCCCTACACCTAATATTCCTCCTTTGTATAGCGCAATTCCACCTCCTTCCTCTTATCAAGTGAAGAGGCCTGCTTCTCCTCTTGTTCAACCAAAAAGACCTCAACCTAAACCTTCAACTATCAAGGAGAGAAACCTCCCTACTTTTTCAAGTGTTCCTCCTCCTTCTCAGCCTTCCACTAAGACTTGACAAAAATTTTGTGTGAGAGAACACCGATGAAGACGTCGTGTTTGATCTCGTGAATCTATCCCTCAAAATAATCAAACTCCTCAAACTCCGACAGTTGACATGATTCCTTTTTCTCCGAATCAAGATAATCACCCTACATCTCCAAATCATAAGTTGCAAAAAACATGTGATGGTTTTACTCCTATTTGTGTTATTTCTCCTCTTTCTCTAAACTTTGATGAAGAAATGGGTGAAAATGTTATTCATGATGGCAATACAACTCCTAATGCTTCTAATAGTGAGTATGAATATGTTGATGTGGACAAACATTTATCAACTGAATTTTAACAAACCCTCATCCTAGCTCCTAGAATCAAACAAAGTGACTTACAAGATGAGCATAGTCCTTGTTTAGATTTTGTGATATCTCCATCTGTTGTGCTTGATGTCACTAATCTGGCATGTTTCTCCCCTTCCTTAAATAGTGATCAGCAAGATCAAGAGGTAGATGTCATGCTATATTAGCAATACTAGAACTATAGATATTCTCTTTCTCTCCTTTCTTGCTCTTTTGTGACCATTATTCTATGTGTATCCTTGTTCTTCTATTGTTCCCTAAATGTCTACTTGGGGATGATGCAAAGCATTGGAGATCTTTTCTTGGTCTCTTTCATGTTGAGTCAAAAGACATCCTCTCTTCCTATTCTTTCAAGGTAGTATCCTTATTTGGGGAATGATGATTATTATACACATATACACACATGATATACATGAGTTATCATACAGCATACTGACCCCGAGGAAAGTGAAACTACCTCGTACCTCATGTTTTGTGTTCATTATCCTTGGGTTTATTCCTTGATTGGGGGATAAATCCTTGTGACAACATGCTCCCTCTCTTCTCTCTCTCTCTTGGGTGTATCCTACCTTAAAGAAATTGCTCCCGATAAGGTGTGTGTGATCACTTTAACGTGGGGGCATACACTCTGCTCATATTTTCATTCTTGATACTTAAAATTAATTATTGAACTTTGTTTTGCTTTCTAATATTTGGTATCCTTTCTATCATGACTCATAGTGAGGGGAACTTATCTACTTGTATTCATGGTTCTCCCCCTCTCGATCTTCCCATTTACTTTTTCAATCGAATTCATAAGATCCTAAGTCCACTGGGAGCTTGGCACATCTTGCCTCCTTGATGCGGTAAAAGTCTTTCAATCTTGTTTCCTTGTACTTTACTGGCAGTATTAGCATACACGCATACTCCCACTAAAGTGGGGGCTAAATGTACTATCATAAAATTGTGACCCTAACAATTTTCAACCCCATTAGGGTTCTCACATATGCAAGATCGAATTCCCTATCCTGATAAGAGACTAGAGACTACTCAACCCTTGGAATTTGCTTCTTCCTTGGCCTCCGCACCACCTTGTCTACACTCCGCCCTAGAGAAAGGGGAAGGACAAGGGCGTGCCTATTTTGGGGCAGGACCTTTCCTAAGAATACATTGTAGGTTGTGTAGTGAACGGGAAAACTTCCTCGATGTCGGCCTATAATGAAAATCAGTTTCACTAACCCTAATTGACATGTATTTAAGTTGCATTTTCCCTCTCATTTTGGTAAGTTGGATAAGTCAGATGAGTGGGAAGTTTATATGAGATCAAGCATTCAAGAGCATTCAAGCATAGCTTTCTAGCATTGAGCATTCTCAAGTCTCCCTTCAAGGCTAGGTGTTGCAATCAAGTCAAAGATTCAACCATTGAAGAGGAGGCTGATTTAAACATTCAATTCCACACAAACATTTCTATCAACATTGCTATCACAACCTCCCTTGAGGTGATTTACATTTTAGTCTTTCATTTACATCTACTTGCAAGTACTTTCTTTCATTACTTGGTCAATTCCAAAACTAGGGTTTGACCTGAAGGCAAACCCCCAATCCCAACCCTTTTTTCCTCTCTTTTTTTGTGTGTAGGTTGTAGGTGCGCAACTATACTTTTGGATTCAAGCCCCATTTGCAGAGGCTGAAAAACCCTTTTCGTTTCACAGATTTTTTGGAGGAAAATGTACATTGTCGCCACGGTTCAGGCAACTTTTCCTCAAATTCACAAAGTGGCTTCATCTCGACATATTACTGCCAGATTTAGGTGCACAACTTCATCCCATACTCAGATCTCAAGTTATAATTAGTTCTTTGTCAGTTTTGCACTACATAATTAAATCAATTCCTTTCCAATTCAATTAGGAAGAGGGGATTAGCTTATCATTCCCATTTCATTCAAAATTATATCTTCTTCTTTGGAGGTTGATTCTAGCAAATTTTCCTCTCCTCTTCCGATGTAATAGGTGAAAAGTGCTTGAAGTGAAACTCTCATCTCTCCTTGGAGGGAAACGATAGTTTTCCTCTTGATCTCTCATTCACACATTTTTCACCCACCATTACATTTTGGTGACATTATAGTTACCCTATGATGGGTTGTCTTGAGGAGTTGTGATTATTAGTTAATTATATTTTTAATTAATTAATTGTCTTATATAGTTTATTAATACCAAATTAAATTATTGGGTGACATTGTTATTTAAATATAATTATGTAACTAATTATTGTGTTATTATTTATTAATGTTATTTTGTGGATCATAATGTTTGGCATTTATAATTATGCATGAAAGATTATTTATTTATTTATTATATTTTATATGTATGTGGGAGATATTAATGGTATTGACTTTAAATTATATTGGTTGGAGTGGTTTTCTTATCTATTTGAATATTTAATCATTTGTTTATTGTGTATTTATTTATTTACTTACCCGTTTTTATGATTGACCTTTTTGGGAGTTGTGTTTGTGAGATAATATTATTTATTGTTTATTTATTTATTTATATTATTTTTGTGGTTTAACATATATTGGCATTTGATTTATTTATTTTATTTATTAGTCCTTTCTATTTTATTTATTGGTTAATGGGTTTATTTATTATTTATTATAGTTTATTCTTCCTACCCATTATTTATTTATTATTTATCTTACCTACCCTCTCTCATTATTGGCTGTGAGGTTTTAGATTGTAATAATATTGTTTTATATTATTGTTGTTTTAATTTTCGAGATGGTTGATAAGAAATATATTATTTTGGATTATTATGATTGGGCCTTTAATTAAGCCTTTATATTTTATTTATTGGTTATTATTATTTAATTCATATTTTCCCATTTGGTTTAATTATTTATCTACTAGTTAATTATTTACCCTACCTACCCTATTTTATTATTGGTTGAGATATTCGGGTAAGTTAATTAATATTATTTTATATTTTTCTTACCTCAAATTTTGGTAGGGGTTGTTATGAAATATTATATTTATAATTATTTTATATTGGCTGACATGTTCCGTGGATTTTGAATGAAATTCTATTTATTTGGTTTTTTTGAGATTGTTGTGGTGTGGGCTTGACTAGAGAAATTTTGCATTGTTTCAAGATTTTGGGAATTTTGGTTTTAGAGCTTGGAGTTGGGATTATGCTTCATCAGATTGTCTTTCCATAACTTCTAATACCATGTGGTGTTGGCAAGAGACATTGTTTATGTTGGGACTCATAAAATTTGAGTCAAGTTTAGAGGCCCATTTCAAAATTTTGCTCTGCATTTCCAAATGATCATAAAATGAATCATTTTGAATGACCTAGTTAGAGAGAGGGTAAAATGGAGCCAGTTGATTTTCAAAGGGAAAGGCTTTGAAATGTGTCCTACACATTTCATTTAGCTAATAAAGTGTTCTGCAACTTTCATATTTCAATTTGGATCAGTTTATCAGGTACCCATTTCAAGGGGTGAGCTGAAAGTGCATTTTACCTGCATATGCACATTCTACCAAGTAGCCTACTTTGAGCGCCTATATCTTTTGGCCGATTGATTGTCATAATGAATTTCAAAATGGAATGAATTTTGTGTATAAAGGTGAGTCAGCCTACAAAATTTCAAGTCTTTGTGAATCAATTTGCTCAATTTAGCAGGCTCAATCCATTTGTAGTTTATTGTTTGACAAGTCCCTATTTCAGCTACTAGTCGGAGCCCTGTTTTGCATAAGTGTAAAAGTTTCCTCAGTGAGTGTCATGTTAGAATGTTTGTTCTGGGATATTTTTGGTATAAATGACAAGATATGTTTCAAATTTCAATCTCCTACCAATCCGTTTGATCAGTTTTCAAAAGGGTTTCTTGAGTCATATGTTTCAGTGTTCCCTACTTTCATTACCGCATCAGTTAAAGTAGCCATTTTCATGAGCACACCATTTGCACCCAGTCAACCTTTTAATCAAACTGAGTATTCTAAGTTTTGAAATGTACTTAAAGGTACCTATGTCTTAGGTTTGAGGGTCTACGAAAATTGTTTGATATTTTTAAGAAAGGCATCATGAGTTGCCTGTGCATTGACTTCATCAGGTCCACAGTGTCGACAAAGCCAGTTGATCATTTTGACCATTAATATCTCTTCACTCAGGATTTTTCTAGAGAAACCATTTGGTAGAGTTCATGCTTGTATATCAGAGTAAATGCTTGTTAGATGGCAAGGTCCGGAAAGGTGTTTTGACCAGTTTGAAAATTACATCTTCGCGATTAAATGCAAAAATGTGGCACAAGTGCCTGAAAGTTGTAAAATGCAGTTTAATGATCCAAAAATGGCGCCGATCAATTCCAGAGGTATGTTTAAGTTTTGTGAGGCATTTCAGAGGTCAATTTCATGAAAACAATTTTTTTTTTTAGTTGCACCTACTTTGGGGCCCGACTTGGATGAATGCCTGTGCATTAATTTTATGGCGAAAATGGTCTTGACATAAGTTGAAGATTTGAATTTCCTGGTACAAGAGAAGACAAAACTAAGGATGGATTATTTAGAGATCCTTTGGGTAGTGGACGAGTTGTATCATCACCTATGATTTGTGTAGAAGCTCTTGACTTCATTCTTAGCAAATTAAAGAAGGCAGATTTTAAGTTTGACAAATTCAAGGCAATATCTAGAAGTGGATAGTAGCACGAGAGTGTTTATTATAATATAAATGGAATTATAACCCCCAAAGAAAATTCTATTAGCAGATGGAGCAGCCTTCACACTTTGCATGATAGCCAAAAGAAGCTTTTCATAGCTGCAGTTAGCAAGTGTAATGTGAGGAGGGCATGAAGGAGTTTAAAACACATACAATCTACAAATGTTCCATCCTCCCATGCATGGTAAAGGGCTTAGAACTTTTAGAACCAATGTATTCAGCAGTAGTATGGATGGTGAAAAGGAGTTGAAGATAGAATGAAGTTTGAGAAGTTTATAAAATTCCAAGAATGAAGTTTGAGAAGTTTATAAAATTCCAAGCAATGCAATCAATAGGTGTAAAATGCCAATCTCCCCCTCTACTTGGTTTTGAGGAACAAAAGAAACTTTCAAACAAATGCAATTGGCATGTCACATGGGCCATGAAACCTCCAGGTAGTTTCAAAACCAAACTTGTTCCTCCCTTGCGTGGCTACTGGTTAAAGTATATTGTAATTGGAGCTCCTTTGCCAGCATCCTCCCTTCACGTGGGGTGGAGGAGACACTGGAAAAAACTTTCAGCCATAGCAAATTTCTCCTCTTGCATGGCATGGTGGTAAGGGTAGCTTTGAAGTTTATTAAAATGCAAATAGTTGTATGGCCTCCCTCCTCTCATGTAAGGCATGGGCCACGATTAAGCCTTTTTTAGCAAATCCATTTCTCCTCTTGCATAATGTCTGGAATGGCCATTTAGAAGTCTTCTTCGTGGAGTTTGGAGAGCTGAAACTCAAGTAAATGCAATTATTAGATGTATTATAAAAGGCCTCCCTCTATGCATGACTGGTATGAAACCCACCGAAGCTTCCAAGCAATGAAAATGACAGAAAACACCATTAAAACTCAAGGAAAAAGCTTAGAAATTGCAATCCCAAGCGAAATGCTTTATCCCACATTCACTAGGGAATGGGGCATTTTGATATTTATCACTAGGGCTCTACCCATCTATAATGTCAAAGCCTCAAGACGCTTTTGACACAAGGAGCCGGTTGGGCACCAAGGTGGACCCAACGCGCACAAGCGCTCTTCCCAAGGTGACCAAGGAGGCTGAGTGATGACCAGGTGGACCCCACATAGGCATGGTTCTCGAGGCAAGTTTTGCAGAGAAATGGCGACTTAATCAGTGAGCAGGTTGTAGGAGATTCGACGGTGCGTGTTGATTCGCGAAGGAAAGATGATCGGAAGTCAAGCTTCGCGAAATGGTGAAAAGCATATGTGAAAAGGTGAAGGTTAAAGAGTGAGTAATTTCCATGGAGATCGACGGCCGGTGTGATTTTGTGGAGTGGAGATGCACGCCCATTACCCTTCATGAAATGGTGAAAGGTGACGTGGCAGTTCCAAGTGGAGGTCCAGCTCACGGGTCCTGTCCAGTGGCGCCGAGGTGGCAATGAGGTGGTGATGATGTGGCACTAAGGTGTCATCCCACATGGCATCGGATGGATCCTCCTGACGAATCACAAGCTACCATGTGGCAGGTCATTAGGCCAAAATTAGGTGAAAAATCAAAGTTAATTGCATAGTTGAGACTATAGGGAAAAATTGAAAAATTTAAATGACAGAGGCATATTGAGTGATTAATTCACCAGAGAGGTTAGTTTTGGCCAAATATGCAAGTATCATATATCACCGAAAAGCTCTTAAAATGAGGAATGTAGTTATGAAGTTAGTTTCAACAAATGTGGGATGTTTCAAGAGAAGTTTCCATGGGAAAGAAGGAGATATTTTTGCAGTTAGGGAAAAAGAAGACACATGGCATGTTCTGATGGATTCTGATCTTTTTCCCTCTCCTTCTTATTGCCAATTCTTCTCAATTGTAAGGGTTCTAGTTTTTGAGAGATTTTATCCAAGGGAGAAATCCACAATTGTAGGTTCCAGTGATGGCATCTTTTTATTTTTGCAAATGACAGTGTGTTCTTCGAGGTTTTCAGTGTTGTCTTTGCTCTAGGTCTTGTTTCAATTTGCAGGTTCACACATATGCAAGGCATGTGTGATTTTCCATGAAATTGTCTCCAAAAAGTATTCAGATTCATACAATTTCATTTTGTCAAGGATAATTTGGATTTGTCTCTTTTAGCCTTCTCTAAGAGTGTAATGTTTGTCTTTCGGGTATTCTTCAAGGAAGAATTTAAATCCTTAAACCCAAAATTAATGATGTTGAATATGTATATTGGATATATAAGTATGGTTTTGTGATAGAATAGAGGATTGTATTAATGTAAGGCATTAATACATGAGAATTTAATGTGGAAAGTAACTTGTAATTGGGATCTCTCTTCCAGTTTTATGCATGAATATGTGGCCAAGATTAGGCACTGGTCTTTTACAATGTTGAAGGATTGTCAGAACAACAATTTAAACTCAAATCAAAATATCTTTATTTTATGTTTTGTTTGAAATGTTGCATCTATCTCATGCTCAAACATAGCTGAGTTATATGTGTAGATCTAGCCCATTTGCAGTAACCTACTTGTTGTTGAGCTCTTATGAGATCCATCTACTTTTGTTGATGTTTTCTTGTGTGTAATCGGTCTGATTCAATGCATGAAAGGTATACACACCTAGGTTTTGCAGAGCTTGAAGAGTAGAAGGATTCATATTCTTTGATAAGTTGGTCTAGTTAGTCCTTTGAAATCATAGTTGAGGTTGGCTACCTTTCAAAATTTGGTTATAGATTATACTGGTTGTTGATTTTGTTGTTCAGCATAAAAAGGAGCCAACAAAATGGCGACTTTGCTGGGGAGAATGATGTAAAAAAATTTTGTCAAGTGAAACCCATGAGTCTAGCCAAAATTCATTTGGGGAAGAGTCTTAGAAGTGTACAAATCTGAAAGCCATTTTCAGATTTGAAAGTGTGTCTTGGAAAATTTGTTGCTAAGAAATTTGAAAATATTATGTGACTCTGTTGTGTGTGGTGAGACCCAGAAATCTGAAAGTGTTTCAGAGTGTAGATATGTGGTTTAAATATTATTCCTCTTAAGGGAGGTGGCAACTCTGTAAGAACGAACTTGAGATTTGGAGGAATTCTTCAAATTTCCAGTCAGAAGTAAAGTGAACAATAGCAGAAAAATTCTCCAGGTATTCCTCAAGGTATTCATGAAATAATTTTGTTCCTTATAAGGTGAAACAATCACCATTGAAAGGAAAAGAAATTTGTAGTATGCATACTTCATGTTTTGAAATGAATTTCATTCATAAGTGATGGGAGAAGTGTGTATAATTCTGAAAATTAGTGACTACATATGTTTCGAAAAGAATTTATGAAATAGTAAGATGCATGGTCAAGATAATGGTTCAATAGATTTTTTAAAATTGATGGATCTAGATGTGGTTCCTAGATCTCCAAATCCTTTGTCAAATCTGAAAGAAATTGATAAAGAGATTGCAATATGTCTTCAAAAGATCCAAGATAAATTTGTCTCGTTTTTAAGAAGGAAAGTAGGGAAAAGAAAAGAAGAGTCATCATATGGTTTTTAAGAAAGATTTATAGCTACATTGAATGAGCTTTCAGCTGATGCTAGACCACATGAGTCTATTTTGATTGAGTTATTCTTAGAGCTTGATGAGCTTGAATTGGTTAATTGGTCTACTACCTCGAGAGAAGAGAGTGTTGCATGTTTTAAAAAATGGATAGATGAAATTGAAATAAATAAATCTGAAAATGTACACAAAATTGAGGACAATGAGGGAGATGAATCCATGAGTGGATATGCCTCCTATGATGCTGAAGGTGATTCTTACTCTCAACATGACAGTTTAGATGTGCATTCAGAGCAAGAAGAAATTTATGAGAACATAAATAATTGTTCAACTAATCATGAGCCCATTGAGGTTTCAGATTTTAATGATATGGATCACCTTGTTGTTAAGTTCAATCCACAAAATGTTTGCAACCAAAGTTATGAAGCTATGTTGCAACATATCACAACACTTTATGAGCAACATGATAAAGGCTATGATGCGGATTGGAGCTGTTGTAATGATGAAATAAATGTGCATAAAGACACAAACACTGCTGATCTAATACCTTTATCATAGAGGATGAAGCCAAGGAAAATGAAAATGAAGAAGAAGGTTCACTAAGTAGTGAACAAATTTTAGAACTCTTAGCTGCTGATCTTCAGAGGTATGCATCCAAAAATGTGCCCAATCTCTCACACCCAACCAGTACTTGTTTAGATACTGATGATGTTTTTAAGGGTGTGAAGTATGATACATATGGTATTGATTCTTTTCATATATTTGATTTGAGTGATGGACAAGATGAAGATGCATATATGCTTGATAGGTGTGATAATGTATATTCATATGTTGATATGAACTCAGATTTTGATATGCATTGTGTGGATTTTGCTTTTAAAAGGCATTACAAATATGAAATAATTTTCCCTGATTTGCAAGTGGGAAATGAACCATTGATAAATGATGATCATGTGTTTTTACTTGTGCAAGAGGCTGATAGAAATTATGATCAGTATGAAGATGAATTGCAGTCATGTTATGAGGAAGTTTTCCTCTCTAATTTGCAAGCCATCATTGTGGAAGAGTGTTCATCATTTGAGAAAACTAGCAATAGAGATGTGCTTGATGTTTTCAACTTTTAGAATAAGTTAGACCACTTTTCATTTCAGTTGGGAAAGAATGGTAAAGAGTATGGCACTCTTATGTCACCTAGTGATCAGCCCTTTCAACATTTGTTTGGTTTTCAAAGATTTTATGATTACGAACATGCTGTTGATTATGTTTTATGTGATCAGATGATTAGAAATGGAAGTGTGATTGATGAGGCAGATAATGATGAAACTTCCAGTTTACCTCCACTTTGTGGAAATGAAAGTCATGTGTTTGACAGAGGTAAGAATTGATTTCAGTTTTGATGGCCCGGGGCCATTTATAAGTTGTATATTTTGTACAGTTGCTTTTCTTCATTTGTGTGGTTTACAATAAGGTACCCTGTTGCTTGGGTAGAATAAGGATCCCTTTTCTTTTGAGAAGAGAAGAGAATGATCCATTTTTGGGTGGTCTGCTTAACCATAGATTCTAGATTCTTGTGTTGATCTTGCTATCAACCATCCCCAGTCAAAGCCACTATTGGGACTCATTAAATTTGAGTCAAGTTTAGAGGCCCATTTCAAAATCTTTCTCTGCATTTCCAAATGATCATAAAATGAGTTAGTTTGAATGACCTAGTTAGAGAGAGGGTAAAATGGAGCCAGTTGATTTTCAAAGCGTAAGGCTTTGAAATGTATCCTACACCTTTCATTTAGCTAATGAAGTGTCCTGCAACTTTCAAATTTCAATTTGGATCAGTTTATTAGGATAATTTGGATTTGTCTCTTTTAGCCTTCTCTAAAAGTGTAATGTTTGTCTTTTGGGTATTCTTCAAGGAAGAATTTAAATCCTAAAACCCAACATTAATGATGTTGAATATGTATATTGGATATATAAGTATGGTTTTGTGATAGAGAAGAGGATTGTATTAATATAAGGCATTAATACATGAGAATTTAATGTCGAAAGTAATTGTAATTGGGATCTCTCTTCCAGTTCTATGCATGACTCTGTGGGCAGGATTAGGCATTGGTCTTTTACAATGTTGAAGGATTGTCAGAACAACAATTTAAACTCAAATAAAAATATCTTTATTTTATGTTTTGTTTGAAATGTTGCATCTATCTCATGCTCAAAAATAATTGAGTTATATGTGTAGATATAGCCCATCTGTAGTAACCTACTTGTTGTTGAGCTCTTATGAGATCCATCTTCTTTTGTTGATGTTTTCTTGTGTGTAATGGGTCTTATTCAATGCATCAAAGGTATACCTGCATAGGTTTTGCAGAGCCTGAAGAGTAGAAGGATTCATATTCTTGTTAAGTTGGTCCAATTAGTCCTTTGAAATCATAGTTGAGGTTGGCTACCTTGCAAAATTTGGTTGTAGATTATATTGGTTGTTAATTTTGTTGTTCAACATAAAAAGGAGCCAACAGTTTCAATGAAGATTGATGCATGAGAAATGCTTAGGAGTTGTCATTGATGATAACTCAATTCAAAATTCATTATCCAGTACTACAATATATGCAGCCTATCACATACTCAAGGAGGAAAAAATATATGATTTGTGTGGAGTGCTTCATAGTGAGTTAATGAGAAATTTAAGGAAGATTAAGCAAGACAAGAAACATGTTTTCAAGTTTGGTTCTCTGATTGTTTGTTTGCCACTTTACTTTGTGAATGAGATCCATGGTATAGGAAAAGTAAAACGGGCTTATGATAAATCAATGTTAGTTCAAATTAAGGAATGTTTTCAAGGTTTAGGTGATGTAGTAACATAGAATTCTGCTTTGTCGGCTACTTAAATTCATTTCAAGCTATGATGTAAAGTAGAGAGAATCCCAAAACACATTGTTAAAAATATGAAGATACCATATGCTTTATGGTAGACAATGATCAATGTCATATGGAGGTAGATAAACCAAGAACATTTTGGATCATGCCATGGGTATGAGGTAGATGGAAACACTCCTGATTCTTACACACATCTTTTAAGTAAACTGGTAGATGAAAAAAAAAAAGTTTCAATACTTACAAGGAGAAAGATTTAGACTTGCACAAGAAATTCACTGGGCCTTCAAGGAAGAGGGAGGTCAGAAAAGAAGTTGAAGAGCTTGTAGAACAAATGGGTATAACAAAATAAGTCATTCAAAGGGATAGAGAGCATAATATATTGAAGGAGGAAGACATGGTAAGGCCTAAGAAGTGAACACTAGTCTCCACTCCTCCCAAGCAATCCAAGTCAAGGTAAACCTAGTCTACACCTACCTCCGATGCACAAAAGCTTGTCCCTCTACCCAAGCCACACGCCAAGTCAATCAGTGGAGAAGAGAAAAGGAGGAAGGAGAAGCCTCAATGGGAATATATTGTAGCTAATGTCAAGGATGTAGAAACAAAATTTGATGAAGTGGTGAAAGAGGTGAAGAAGCCAACTACCTATCCTAGGGTAGTGAAGAAGCCTAAATCTGATGGAGTCTATCCGACCAAGAAGAAGCCATATCACTCCCCAGATAGATAAATTGATCAACAACAAGCAAGATTTGATAACTACACGGAACACGAGTGTTTCGATAGATAGAAGAGGAGAAGAGATGCACACATATTTTCTTAGTGGCTTGATCAATATTTTGGAGAATTTCAAAAAGGGTTGGATGACCACTTGCTGAGCCTAAAGATAATTTTTGCAGATATTTTCAAATTTTTGTGAGTAACTATATATAGCCTTGTATATAAATTTTGGTGGATTCCTATCTTTGGCATTGTTGTCAAAGGGGCGAAGAGAAAAGTGAAAAAAGATGTAAATCCTCATGGGGAGCTTGTTGAGTCTTGTTGAGTTTTGAATATATTTGTAGTCTCAAAGTTTTGCAACTTTGAGTGTATAGCGTCATTTTTCACAGTGTTCCCATCAATACCAAAGGGGGAGATTGTTGGCAAGAGACACTTTTCTAGTGAATATTGATGCATTATAAATGTTTAGAGGTTGTCATTGATGTAAAATCAGCTCAAAAATCATATCCCATGCATGTAGATTTGATTTACTAGTAGTTGCATAATTCATTTGGCATAAGTCTGGAAGGTGGAATATAGTAAACAGTAGAGTATGAGTACAATGTGTAGATCTTAATTTTTTTTATATTACTTTGGTTGTAGTAATAGAGGTAGATGATTTGAGGTTTGAGGCAACTTATTCTTTAATCTTGATATCTGATGTTGATTCATAAGCTAGATTGAAGGTCCAATATCTGGTAACTCAGGAAGAATAGAGCTATTTTGATGTAACATGTGGTCCTAAATCTTTGGGATGATTTTAATGATTGGTTTCTAGTTGAAGGTGATTGGGCCAACATATGTGAATCTTGTTATCATCTTGTTTAGGTCTGCATATGGATTTGAGGTCGAATTGATCCCTCATTGGTTACACATTTCGTGTTGCATGTTATGCAGTTTTTGGAAGCCAACATGAGAAATGATTTGTTTTGTTGATGCAGAATATAAGATAGACTTGTATGATTATTTTGTTGTAGGAGATGTATGGTACATGTGAAAATGTTGATGTGTGATGAGTGAATGAGCACCAACATGCAGATTTGGTGCTCTAATATATGACTGTACAACAAAACAAGGTAGACAAGCAGAACAAAGGAAGACCATTAGATTGAGCCTAACTGAAACTATTATTTGGCATTAGTAGATATTATTCTTCAGTTTAGACACTATTGTAATCATTTGTAATCATTTGTAGGAAAGTGAGTCCTTCGAGTCATAGCCCTCTTCTGTATTTGAGTAGTGAGCCTAAATGCAAGTGCATTCCTCTTTTTGTAATATTATCATACTCCCAATCAAAGTATAATAATATTGTGGGTTCAAACCCCACCATTGTTTGTCCCTTTCTATGTTTCCATGTAAAAATTATAATATTATTACTTTGTGGTGATTGGCTTATGTTTCCGCACTTTCCTTTCATTCTTATGCATCTCAGGGTTTAAGAATTAGTTTAATAAGTTTGTAAATTGCATAACACTAATTCACCCCCTCCTCTCAGTGTTCATTGATTCCAACAGGTTGAAGATATGCTTCTTTTGTTATTGAAATGGACTATATTTTAAAAGATTGTCTGTGGGGATAAGAAATTGATGTTGTTAAATTAATTATATGGTTTGATAATATATTATACGGACTATTGTATTTTGTGATTATCTTTTCTAGAAATGATTTCTATCAATTTTGGATGGATGGATTGCTAGTGTTGTTTTGGTTAATTCAATTTATTTCATGTTGTGACTAATTTACACCTCATTTTTTGTTGTCTGACTTTATCTTATGTGTTTAATTTATTTTTCATACTTAGCTGAATGTGTTTGGGTCATTTTGAGACCTTTTTATGCTCTATCTTATTTTCCCTATTGTATTACTTCTAAGTACTAGTCTATGTTGTATATGATATGCAAAAGTTCTAATTATTGATAGTAAACTGATTCACCCCCCTCTTAGTTTACTCCTGGTATCAAATATGTCTAACAATTGGTATCAAAGAAAGGTCCTCTCTACAAAAGCTTAACCGTTTGAGGAGATTTGATGGCATTAGTGTCAAGTTCTACATTCAATCACTATCGGAATGAGAGTCCCATATGTGATGGTACAAATTACAAAATATGGAAGGAGTGAATGAAGATTCAGCTCAGATGTCTTAGAGCTGAAGTTTGAGAAATAGTGGAGAAAGGGTATATACCTCATGATCCTAATTCTAGCACACCGACACCTGCAAATGAACAAAAGAGTGTTGAAAATGATATTAGAGAAAAAGAAGCATTGCTAAGTGCCCTATCTGATGAAACGTTATTGAATGTCATAGAGTTGGAGAATGCTAAGAAGATATGGTTGAAACTTGAGACTCTTTATGAAGGTGACTAGTAAGTAAATATTGCAAAACTTGAAGGTTTCCAGGTAAGGTATGAAACTTTGAAGATAGAAGAAGATGAGAATATTAGTTCTTTCATGGATAGAGTGAATAAGATTGTCATGGGTATCAAATGTTGTGGTGGATTAGTTAGTGAGGATGAGATTGTGTCAAAGGCTCTGAGAGTTCTACCTTTAGCTTACAAGATGAAGGCTACTGCAATCAATGAACTCTAGGCAATGTCAAGTACCCCTATTACCAGAGATACATTGCTTGGGAAAATGACTTCTTTTGAGCTTGAAGAACTTGGATATTAGAGTGCTGCTAAAACTGAGACTGCATTTAAAGCATCTACCTCTAGTAAGCATAAGATAGATTGGAAGGAGATGCATGATAAAGATATGGAGGAAATTGAGAGAGAAGAAAGAGAACTTGAAGAGTTGGAAGCCTTGATTGCTAGAAGAATTCCTAAAGGACCAGTTTGAAGTAAGTATGTAGGAAATGTCCCCCTTAAATGTTTTTCATGCAATAAGATTGGTCATTTTTCTTCTAGATGCCTTGAAAGAGCTGCTAGGAATCATGAAAGATTTGTGAGGAATTATAAGCCTAATTTAGACTATAAGAGAAGACCTAGATTTAGAAGGAATAAGGATAAATAATGTTATTATGTTTGTGATGATGATCTTGGTATTAATGATGATGATGATGAACCTATGAGTGGATCCGACAATGGAAGCTCCGGTAAAGATTGGGTCTTTATTGCTATAAAGGATGATTCCCTAGAACCTGTCATTGAAGAAACTCATACTAAGGAGAAGGCTTTGGCTCCTAAAATTGAAGAAAAAGATGAATGGGTTATAGATAGTGGTTGTTCACATCATATGAGTGGTGACAAGAGAAAATTTCTAACACTACAAGAATTTGATGGTGGAATAGTTAGATTTGGAAACAACAAGGCCTATAGGATGAAAGGCAAAGGAACAATATCATTGGATGGTAAGACTAATACTGACAATTTTTATTATGTTGAAGGCTTAAAGAATAATATTTTAAGTGTAGGTTAGATGGTGGATAGAGGATTTAATTTGCAATTCAAGGATGAAAAATGTAAGATCATCAATAGATCTAGATTAGAAATTGCTTCTGAAACTCAAACCAAAGGTAACATCTTTCATTTGAACTCCAGTGAGAAGGCTTTCTTGATTGCTCAATTTAATGAAAGTTGGCTATTGCATAAGAGGATGTGTCGTGTAAATTTTGATTCTATAGTGAAGATCAGTTGAACACATTGTTGGCAATATTGCATTATAACAAACAATGAAAGATTGTTGGCATTTCATAAGGATATTGAGAAGGTTGTTGATGATTATGGATATAACTGATTAAGGATGTTTACTGTCTTGATATTATTATTTTGACATTGATGTCAAGAAATTGATTTTCTAATTCAATATGATGTTGCGATATCTTGAGAAGTATGATTTGAAGAATATAAAGATGTCGGTAAAAGGCACAGGAAAGAATATGATGAATAAGGAGATGAATAAGGTATTCAATGGGCAACTATTACCGAGTCAGACAATGATGAGATCATGATGTTTAGATTGTTTTCACATCATACATATGTTGTAAATTGTAAAGGTTAATACTATACTATGTTATCAAGCAAAGAACCGAGTCGGTAAACCCTAAGGTTATCGCTATTGGTTAATAAAGGCAGAATGTCTACCAACTGAAGTTTAGTATTTACCGAGTTGTTACCGAGCTGTAACCGAGTTATAACAGAATGCATTAAATGTTTGCATGCATTATTTAATGAAGGAAGCTGATGAGCTAGAATTGATTAAATGATTGGTATGTCATGCATGAAGTTTGTTAAGAATCTAAGGCAATGGAAAGTCAGCATGAAGATCTACAACACAGATTGAACTGCAATACCTTGGCACAAGTTCCAAGAAATATATGCAAGTTCCAAGGTGGGGTAAAACATTTTTAGATCGAAAAATGTATTGAACCTGGACAAGATTGAAGATTTGATGGCTATGATTGATCATGGGAAATGTGATCAAGGAGATTAAGCAGTTAGATATTGTTTATAAATAGGAAACTATTGATAAACAATGTATGCGGGCAAGTGTATGCACAGGGATGCTACATAGTGATTACTAAGCATAGAAGCTTGAAGACCTATTTGAATAACAGAGTATAGAAGCCTAGCAGATAGACAAGATTAGTTCTATGTCTAGATTGTATTGAACAAATAAGAATCTACTTTAGCATTTTAGATGTGAAGTTGTAGATAGATTTTATTACTATTATTTTGTGAAAGTGACAGAAAATCTCTTAACTGAGTGGACTTAATAGTCTTATTTGTAAAACCCTCTAGCAAGGTGACATTCTGATTGAGTGTTTGAAATCCTTTAACAAGGTCACTTCTAACAAGGTGAAGATCCTAACAGATTTGAGGGAAATCCCTTAACCGGGTCACATCTAGCAATGTGTTTGTAATCTTTAATAGGATTTGCTTTTAACCGAGCATACTCTAGAAGAGTATATTTCTTATTGGGTCCGAAATCCCACAGTGGTTTTTCCCTATTTGGGTTTCCACGTTAAATCTGGTGTTATGAGGTTTATGATGTTTATATGCTTTTTGAGTTTGCATGTTTGACAGTTTTGGCTATATTACTGAAGTAGGTGTTACCAAGGTTGAATCTGATGTTTTTATGGAAGATTAAGTTTGTATGATTCACCCCCCCCCCCTCTCATCTTGTTGGCTATTGGATTTGTACTTACATTAAGTATCAGAACTATCAATGAGTATCAGAGCTTTGGACTCCGAAAGAAAAAGTTTAAAGGCACTTGAGACAAAGATCCAAAGATGTATAATAGGGATGCATCGAAGCTGAACAAGTCAAGTCTCTCTACATGGTAGAAAAGGATGAAGCTACATCTATCAAGAGTTGGAGAATATGTTATATACTATCTGGAGAATGATTTTCTTACACCCAACACCTATCCATTGACTATGGAAGAGATAAAGGCAAAGAAAGAACTTATTGAAGCGATGATTGAAATAACATCTGCATTGACTGACTCAGAGTTTAATGATCTAGAAGGCTGCAATGATGCAAAGGCAATGTGGGATAAGCTCATATTAGTATATGGAGGAGATGAACAAGTTCAAAGAGAAAAAGTAGATAGTCTAAGAGGACAACTTGAATCTATGAGGATGAATGGAGGTGAGAGCATAACTCAGTATAGTTCAAGACTAAAGGATATTGTCAATCAAATCAAAGGAGCAGGTGGAACTATTGAAGAAAAGGATATAACAAGTAAGTTGTTGAGAACCCTTCTACCAGCTTATGCAATCTGAGTCTCTGCAATCAATGAATTGAGGTCTGTACTTAATATGCCAATTTCTTTAGATGCTACTATTGGTAAGCTACATGCATTTGAATTAAATAACTTTGATAACAGTGGATCTTCGGTAAATAAAGTTGAATCTGCATTTAGTTCTGTTCATCTTGATGAATCTAATGATTTCGATGAAAGAAAGTATAAGTACTATGAAGGAGATCACAATAGAGCAAGTGAAAGATTTTGTAAGAACATGGAAGAAGTACACAAACTGTATGAGGAAATCAGAAAGCAAGAAGAGTTTGAAGCACTATTAGCCAGAAGGTTACCGACAGGCAAAGGTAAGTATAAAGGAAAGCTACCTTTGAAATGTTTCAATTGTGATAAGATAGGACATATAGCTTCTAACTGTCCTGACAAAGATTCTACTGAAAATATAGCTTCTTACTGTCCTGACAAAGATTCTACTGAAAAGAGAGATTACCAAGATGAATGATAGAAAGATAATCATTACAGAGGACACCAAGACTTCAGAAGAAGAGATAGAAAGACATGTTTAATAGTTGATGAGGAATCCAATAATGATAAATTAGATGAGACTGATATAGAGGAAGTAGTTTATGTGGCTATCAAAGATGGATCAGATGAAGAAAGGTATGAGGAAAAAGCCCTAATATCTCACATAAACACTAATGATTCTTGGATCATAGATAGTGGATGCTCACATCATATGACAGGAGATAAACACAAGTTTGTTAGATTAGAAGATTATGATGGAGGCTATGTCAGATTTGGTAATGAAGTACCATGTCCAGTGAAAGGTAAAGGATCTATAACACTTCTTGACAATGCAAGATGCAATGATGTTTTTTGGGTTGAAGGTTTGAAATACAATTTGTTGAGTGTAGCATAGCTAAACAACACAAGTTATTGAATAGAATTTCAAAAAGGAATTGTCAAAGTTCATGACAAGAATGGAAAGTTAGCTGCTACTAGGACACAAACAAAAGGTAACATATTTCACCTTGACTCAACTCAGAATAAGTGTTTGCATGCAAAGATAGATGATACCTGGTTATGGCATAAAAGGTTTTCTCATGTAAATTTTGATAATCTGATCAAAATAAGTAAGAAGCACCGAGTAAGAGGTCTACCGAGTGTTGAAAAACCTGAGAATGCTATGTGCCGAGGATGTCAGATGGGTAAGATGACAAGATCAAGCTTTACAAGTAAGTCTTACACTTCTAAGGGAATTTTAGATCTAGTGCACACTAATCTTTGTGGTCCTATGAAAGTTCAAAGTTATTATGGTGATAAATATTTCATATTATTTGTGGATGACTATTCAAGGATGATGTCAGTAATATTTTCAAAAGAAAAATCAGAAGCTTTTCAAATGTTTAAATGGTACAAGGCAAGAGTTGAAAATGAAACAGGAAGACAACTGAATTGTCTTAGATCAGATAGAGGAGGAGAGTTCACATCTAATGAATTCAACTTATTCTACAATAATCATGGTATTAAGAGACAACACCGAGAACTCCATAGCAGAATGGAATAGCTGAGAGAAGAAATAGATCTATTGTGGATTGTGCTAGAAAACTGATGATTGAAAAGAAAGTGCCACAAAAAATTTGGACAGAAGCAATAAGCACAACAGTTTACACCTTGAACCGAGTACAATTGAAGAAAGGTACTTTGAAGACACCGTATGAAATCTGGTATGATAATAAACCTAATGTAAAATTTTCGGAAGTAGATGCTATGTACACAAATATGATAGAAATGACAAGTTTGATTAGAAGAGTGAAGAAGGAATACTTCTAGGTTATTCTTCTAGAAGCAAAGCATTTAAATGTTTGATCAAATCACCTAACAAAATAGTAGAAAGTGCAAATGTGAAAATTGATGAATTTGCAGAAAGAAATGATGAAGGAAATTCCAAGGAACTAGAAGACTATGATGAATTTGTCTATGTTCAATCGAGAAGTCTTACCAAGAAGACTATTGAAGAAAATGAAGAGAATATCCAGTTATCGAGTGATTTATAGAGCCTACCGAGCCTGTATTAGCCAAGTATGTCAGAAGACATCATGCACCAAGTTAGAATATAGGAGATAAGGATGATCCAGTGATGACAAGGAACAAACTGAGATAGAACACATGTTTGATATCTAAATTTGAACTAAGAATAGTGAAAGAGGCATTTAACAGTGAAGATTAGATATATGCTATGACAGAAGAGATTGATCAAATCAAGAAGAATGACACATGGACACTAATCCCAAGACCAAAGGAAAAAAATGTAATCGATACAAAGTGGATTTTTAGAAACAAGCTAAATGAAAAAGGAGAGGTCATTCAAAACAAAGAAAAACTAGTTTGCAAAGGTTATGGTCAAGAAGAAGGAATTGATTATGGTGAAACTTTTGCACCTGTTGCTAGACTTGAAGGAGTAAGAACATTGTTGGCCTATGTTGCTTTCAAAAATTTCAAGGTATATCAAATGGATGTCAAATCTGCATTTCTAAATGGAATATTAGAAGAAGAAGTCCATATTGAACACCTGAAGGATTTGTTGAAGACAATAATAAAGATCAAGTATGTAAATTGAACAAAGCTTTATATGGTTTGAAACAAGCACCTAGAGCATGGTATGAATGATTGCACTCTTATTTGATTAAGATTGGTTTTATAAGGACAAGTGAGAATAGTAATATGTACATGAAGAATGATGAAAATGGAATACTGATCTCAGCCATATTTGTTGATGATATTATATTTTGTGGAAATGACTCTTTATGCAAGAACTTTGGAAATGAAATGAGCAAAGAATTTGAGATGTCATTAATTGGTGAGATAAAGCATTTTATAGGTTTATAGATACTGCAAATAAAAAATGAGATTTTCATTACTCAATCCAATTACATAAAGGAAATTTTGAAGAAATTTGGAATGGAGGATTCCAAACCAGTAAGTACTCCTATGACTACCAACTGTAAATTATCAAAGAATGATGAATCTGCATATGTTGATGAGACACTTTGCCGATCCATGATTGGAAAACTACAATATGTTGTTCACAGCAGACCAGACATAGCACATGTAGTAGGTATAGTTGCAAGATTCTCTGCAGATCCTAAGGAAACACACATGACAACAATCAAAAAAAATTTAGATACTTGAAAGGCACTAAGGATTATGGCTTACTATATAAAAAAGGAAATGATTTTGATTTAAAAGTTTATACTGATGCTAATTGGGCAGGCAACATTGATGACAGAAAAAACACAAGTGGAGGAGCTTTCTTTTTAGGAGAAAGACTAGTGAGTTGGCTTAGCAAGAAACAATGATGTGTTTCACAGTCAACAGTAGAAGCTGAATACATTGTTGTAGCATTGAATTGTACCAACATTGCATGGATCAAACAATTGTTGGAAGGTATAAATGAGAAAGTTACCGAGCCAGTAACTATATTCTGTGACAATACTAGTGCCATTAATATTTCAAAGAACCCTATTATGCACTCCAAGACAAAGCACATCTCTATCAAATATCATTATCTTAGAGAATAAGCTCAAGAGAAGAAAGTGGTGTTGGAGTATGCTAGCACAAAGAAACAAATAGCCGATATCTTCACCTAGCCACTACCAAGGGACACTTTTGAATATCTCAGAAGTAAGTTAGGGGTCCTACCCCTATCTTCTACTCATTAATTGAGTTCGGTGAAAGCATCAATTCAATGACTATCGAATATATTTTGGGAGTTGATGCTGATTTATACACTTTAGGATATTTTCTAAAGGTGTACAAGAATTATTATAGGAAACTATACATGGAACAGGAATTGAAGACAAAATGCTCTGACCAAGATAGAATTGATACACAACAGTGGGAAATCACTTCATACAGATAGAAATTATGTTTTGGTTCTTTACTTTTTGGCATTGTTGTCAAAGGGAGAGAAGACTAATATCGGGGGAGAAGAATGAGAGAAGACCGAAGATTGGAAAGAAAACTGAAGAAAGAGGAGAAGTCTAATGTATGGGGGAGAGCACTTGAGCATTTCAAAATCACAACAATTCGAATCTTTTAAGGTCAAATAAATTGGTTTTGCCATCAATGCCAAAGGGGGAGATTGTTGGCAATATTGCATTATAATAGACAATGAAAGATTGTTGGCATTTCATAAGGATATTGAGAAGGTTGTTGATGATTATGGATATATTTGAGTAAGGATGTTTACTATCTTGATATAATTATTTTTTCATTGATGTCAAGAAATTGATTTTCTAATTCAGTATGATGTTGCCATATCTTGAGAAGTGTGATTTGAAGAATATAAAGATGTCGGTAAAAGAAAAAAGAAAGAGTATGATGAATAAGGAGATGAATAATGTATTCAATGGGCAACTATTACTGAGTCCGACAATGATGAGATCATGATGTTTAGATTGTTTTAACATCATACATGTGTTGTAAATTGTAAAGGTTAATACTATACTATGTTATCAAGCAAAGAACCTTGTCGGTAAACCCTAAGGAACGTAGTCGGTAAACCCTAAGGTTATCACTATCGGTTAATAAATGCGGAATGTCTGCCAAGTGAAGTTTAGTATTTACCGAGTTGTTACCGAGTTGTAACCGAGTTATAATAGAATGCATTAAATGTTTGCATGCGTTATTTAATGAAGGAAGTTGATGAGCTGGAACTGATTAAATGATTGGTATGTCGTGCATGAAGTTTTTTAAGAATCTAATGCAATGGAAAGTCAGCATGAAGATCTATAGCATAGATTAAACCACAATACCCTGGCACAAGTTCCAAGAAATATATGCAAGTTCCAATATAGGGTAAAACATTTTCAGATTGAAAGATGCATTGAACTTGGACAAGATTGAAGATCTGATGGCTATGATTGATCATGGGAAATGTGATCAAGGAGATTAAGAGTTAGCTATTGTTTATAAATAGGAAACTATTGATAAACAATGTATGCAAGCAAGTGTATGCACAAGGATGCTACATAGTGATTACTGAGCACAGAAGCTTGAAGACCTATTTGAATAACAGAGTATAGAAGCCCAGTAGATAGACAAGATTAGTTCTATGTCTAGATTGTATTGAACAAATAAGAATCTACTTTAGCATTTTAGATGTGAAATTGCAGATAGATTTTAATATTGTTATTTTGTGAAAGTGATAGAAAATCTCTTAACCGAGTGGACTTAAACAGTCTTATTTGTAAAACCCTCTAGCAAGGTGACATTTTGATTGAGTGTTTGAAATCCTTTAACAAGGTCATTTCTAACAAGGTGAAGATCCTAACAGATCTGAGGGAAATCCCTTAACCGGATCACATCTAGCAATGTGTTTGCAATCTTTAACATGATTTACTTTTAACCGAGCATACTCTAGAAGAGTATATTTCTTAGTGGGTCCAAAATCCCACAGTGGTTTTTCCCTATTTGGGTTTCCACGTTAAATCTAGTGTTATGAGGTTTATGATGTTTATATGCTTTTTGAGTTTGCATGTTTGACAGTTTTGGTTATATTACTGAAGTAGGTGTTGTTAAGGTTGAATATGATGTTTTTATGGAAGATTAAGTTTGTATGATTCACCCCCCCCCCTCTCATCTTGTTGGCTATTGGATATGTACTTACACTAAGTATCAGAACTATCACACATGCTATTAGAGATTTTCCCAAGATTGTTAAACCTCTTAATCTAGTATGTAGAAAATGTCCAATGGGTAAAAAAGTTATAACTTCTTCTAGAATTATACATGATAAATCTAATGAAATTCTTGATCTTATTCATATTGATCTATGTGGACCGTCGAGGACTAAAAGATTTCAAGGTGATAGATATTTTATGTTACTTATTGATAATTATTCTAGAATGATGTGGGTAGCATTTTTGAAAGAAAAATATAAAGTTCTTGAGAAATTCAAAATCTTTAAATCTATGGTTGAGACAAAGACAAGATTGAAGATAAAGTGCTTAAGATCAGATAAAGGTGGTGAGTTTACATCTGGTCACTTAAATAACTTTTGTGAGAAGAATGGAATCAGAAGACAACTTTCTACACCTAGGACCCCACAACATAATGGATTAGTGGAAAGGAAGAACAAAACCATATTAGATTCTACAAGGACAATGATGACAGAAGCTAGATTGCTAGATATCTATTGGAGGGAAGTTGTCAATACGATTGTATACACTTTCAATAGAGTACACATTAAAGGTGATACCGGTAAGACTCCTTATGAATTATGGTTTTGTCATACTTCTACTGTCAGATATTTTAGAATTTTTGGAAGTAAATGTTTCATTAGAAGAGATGATACATTAGGAAAGTTTGATCCTAGAAGTGATGAAGGAATATTTTTGGGTTATTCAACTAAGACAAAAGCATATAGATGTTATAAAAAATGATTGAATAGGATAATTAAAAGCGTAAATGTCAATGTGGATGAGCTTGGCAGTAATCATATTAGATCATATGACTATGGACCATAAGACAAATTTATTAGACCTAAACTGGTAATGCAAGAATCAGTTCAGAACAGTGAACCCATCACTCCAGTAAAATTAGAAAAGCAATAGTGATAGATGAATAGCATAAAGAGCCACAAAATCAATAAAATTCAATGACTCCCAAGTATGTGAAACTAAATCATTTTGAAGATCAGATCATTGGAGATAAAAGGAAAGGTGTGATGACAAGAAGAAGATTAGCTGCTGAAGAGGTATGCTTAATTTCTCAAATTGAGTTCCCAAATCATTTATTGAAGACAGTAAGGATGAAAATTGGGTAAAAGAAATAGAAGAGGAATTAGATCAAATAGAAAAGAATAAAACATGGGAACTAGTTCCTAGACATAAAGACAAAAATATTTTTGGAACTAAATGGGTTTTTCAAGAATAAATTGAATGAGGAAGGTCAGGTTGGGAGAAACAAGTCTAAATTTGTTTGCAAAGGTTATTCGTAGGAAGAAGGAGTTTATTATGGAGACACTTATGCCTCTGTTGCAATAATTGAAGTGGTAAGACTTTTTCTTGCCTATGCTGCACACAAGAACTATAAAGTATATCCGATGGATGTCAAATGCACATTTCTAAATGGATATCTTGAGGAGGAAGTCTACATTGAGCAGTCTGATATATTTTCTTTATCAAAAGATAAGGACATGGTTTGTAGACTGAATAAACCTTTGTATGGACTAAAACAAGCCCCTAAAGCATGGTATGCTAGATTGGATAGGTATCTTTCAAAGTTTGGGTTTAACTAAGGTAATGTTGATAATAGCTTTTATTACAAAATTGAACATGATGACTTGGTGATCATTGAAGTTTTTGTGGATGATATCATTTTTGGAGGAGAAGATAGTTTATGCATGAAATTTGGTGATGATATGAAGAATGAATTTGAAATGTCTATGATTGGTGAGATGAAAGGTTTCTTAGGTTAGAAGATTACTCAGAGTGATAAAGGCATTTTTATTTGTTAAACTAAGTATGTGAAGGAGTTACTCAAGAAATTTGGACTTGAGAATTCTAAACTTGTTAGTACTTCTATGATAATTGGTTGTAAATTGTCAAAGGATGATGAATCTACTCAAGTGAATCTAAGAAAATACAAATCAATGATTGGTGGATTACTCTACTTAACTCAGACTAGATCTGATTATTGGCATTGAACATAACTAAGATGATGAGATGAGATGATAAGATGAGAAAATGAACTGGTCAAGTTGTTAGTTGGATATGTTGTCATGATAGAGATTAATTAGCTAGATGATGATGTTAAGTTGTTTGATGACTTTGTTTGTGTTGTCATTTTTGGCAACCATGTTGGTTTAGTCATATGAGTCATCTAGACCTACCAATAAAGCCTAATTGATAGTGGATCTAGTGGAATCGGTTGACAACAAGGTTAACAAGTTAGAAAGAACAATGCGATGATCAAGAGACTGATATGACCAATTGGTGAGGAGTTTAGTGTTGCGGTTTGGAACATGCATTTGTGATATTGCATGAGTCTATGATTGGACCCACATCAGCAAATTTGGCATATTAAGTGAGTTATGATTGAGTGTCATAAATCCTATAAAGAAGAATATATATCGGTAACAGATTTTTGGTCAGTAATGATATATGGTTTGGCGGTGACTCTTATCATGTTCATAGGTTAGTGATGACATGTCAGAATCCATGTGAAGTGATCATAAGTGTTAGACACAATGTGCCACTGAGAGGGGGGTGAATCAATGGTTCTCAAAATTTTCCCTTTAACTATCCTATGTACATATACCTATTTACTGATCTAACGGAAAGAAGACTTACCAGTTGGATGAGAGACTATCAGAAATGCACTCACACACAAAGAGATATCACATAACACCAACATATACTAGGAAAACCCAAGATGGGAAAAACCTCAGTGCGAAATGTTGGAGTCTATTTCTCAAATCAAACCTCACAATGAAATCTCTAATTACAATGTTTAGGGCACCAACCCAAGGAGTACCAACCCCTAATTTAGGGCACCAACCCAAGGAGAACCAAACCCTAATTTAGGGCACCAATCTTAGGAGCTACAACCCCTGCACCAAGCTCCAACTCAATGATCTTGAATGAACATAATCAATTACAAAATTAATAACCTTGTTACAAATAAACTTTGTAAATCTTCTACAAATCTCTCTATCGGTTCTAGTCTCTCCAATACTCTATCAGCTCTTTTCTCACCTCTCTGGTGCAACCCTATCTCCTGATGCAACTTATTCTCTATTGTACCTTCACCGAGTTAGTCTCTTCTTCTTCTTTGTCGTTTCTCTCTCTCCCAGTTTTTCTCTCTATCAATACTCTCCTTTGTTTGCTCCTGCTACATTACTGCACTCCACCAGTCTACTTCACTTAGCTAGATATCCACTATTTGATTAGTGTCAGTTGTCAGCTTACCAAGACACTGCAATCTTCTTCAACTCTTCTTTGTCAATTTGGTCAATGTCGGTTGCCTCATTGTTGTCATTGAACTCTTCAAACCTGTTCTCTCAAACACTGCAGTCTCTTCTTCTTCTTCTTGGTGAGCACTTAACTGACTTCACCCCTTTAGCAACAACACCCTCTCATTCAAAGACAACCAACATTGATTTTGTCTTGCATATTTATAAACTGGTTTTGCCGCCAAAAGCCAATTCAAATTTTGAGAGGTTAGGGTTTCTTCAGTGACCCCAAGGCAAATCAAATCTAATTAGATCTCATTTGATCTAATCTCCTTGATTGATGAATAGCAACACACCAATCAATCCCTCCATTATCATGCCTTCTTGACCATGCCTTCTATATTTAGAAACCTGTATTTAACATGTCGGTGGATCTCTTGGTCGATCACCAAGAATGGCTTCGTGGTTTCCTTTACCTACCTCAATATGATCAAACAACATGTCTTTGACCTCTGTTGTCCATCTGACCTTGAGCCACAACCTCTTCTATGCATCCCATGAATCACGTTGTCGACATAAATATCGACCTATCACCATCTACCTCATCTCCTAATACTTTACCAACTCAACATGTCAACCTGTACATGCATGCTTGCCACATAAACTCTATGTGGCCACTTTGTTGACATTTGCCTTTGCTACGTCATCTGTGTCAGTTTGGATGGGATTACAATTAACTCCATTACCGAGTTAATCTATCGGCTCACTAACCTTGTCGGTTATACCCTAATCGGTCTTCCATCACCTTGCACTTGGATTCTCTTCCGGTGGAACACCTTTACTAGTTGACAAACATATCAATCCACCATATGCTCATCTTCACCAGGATGGAGCACATCACTCAGCCTCTTTTTTGTCTCTTACCAGTTCTCATACTTACTGGTAGGAACCCTTGATGACACCATGTCATCAACCTTCAACTGTTTCCATCTAAGGCATCCGCATACATGTTGTATTCTCTATCTACAGTTGTTTTCATGCCATTCCTTCTTCATCATTAACCCATATATTATCTAAACTAGATTGTCAAGGTGACAAACTCATCACTTCTTTACTCTTCATATATCTTGTTAACTTATCATATCTTCTAGGCTAATCCAATACACATACCTGATTTCATGTGCCTAAGGAAACTTAGTGTTTCACCAATTCATCTAGTGTGAGGCTTCAATCACCTTCCTTTAACTCTTTTGTCTTATCTCCAAGAACTAAGCTGCATTTCATGCATAATAAAGAGATAAGTCTAATTTACTGGTGTGAGTGGATCTTTGTCATTTGTATCCTGCAATGCACCAAAGTGGCATCCCTATTGGAGTAGCATATCTTCAAACAGGCACATGTGATCTAATTCGGGCACATTCACTATTAGTCATCTCTTCAAATGGTGACTGCAACTTCATCCGGTGGAAGTCCTATTGTTTGACATCCATACAACATACCAGTGACTTGTACATCCTTCTCCTCTGGTGTTGATATGATTTTGATAACATCCCCCCTCTTCATCACAATCATCTGATTAACATCTTGCTCGCTTTCATATGTCATTAGTTACTGGTTGTTATATCATACCAGTTTCCTATCAATATCTTCCACAGAAGTCAACCACTAACTTGTGTAGTGGTGACTCTAATTATCATTTTAGTGAATAAAATTCTCTCCCTTATTGATGACCTACAACACTAGGTGATATAAAAGACATCACTTTCGGTATGCATCAATGATAGTGCTACATATATATCTCTTATACCGGTAGCCATCCTATACTAGTTGACATCAATGATAACACAATGCCAACAATATCCCCCTTTGGCATTGATGTCAACACATACACATGTAGTATCTGACATACTACATATTCTCTCTGCCCCTTTGTGTGATCCATAGATTCTCACACATGTAGTATGCAGTATACTACAGAATATTTTTCCGCCTTTGACAACAATGGCAAAGGGCACTGTCAGGGTTTCACTCTTCCTTGTGTCTATCGGGTACTGATAAAAATATTTATCCCCCTTTATCTTTATCAGATGCATCTCCTCTTTTGATACCACTTGTTACATCTTCTGAAGGAGCAACACATGAGATGGAGATCTCAACCACCAACTAACACCAATTTCTCAACACCCAAGTGTATATGCAAACTAAAACCCTAATGCATATTTATCCCCTTTTTCTCTACCTAATTCATCTTATCCTTCATGCTTCATATTTTGCAACCTCTCAAATCATAGTATTTAAGATGGAGGGCTTAACCACAAACTGACACCAATTCCTCATCAACCAAGTGTATACGCAAACCGTAAACATGTGCATATATAGTATTGAAACCAATTGAAGACCCATATGTTAGGGAATACATCATACCTATCAGTCAAACTACATCATCCCTTGCCTGATCCCAAATTATCTTTAGAATTAGATATAATTGTACTATGTGTACAACAAATTGGGAAAGTAGATACCCTTAATCATGAAATTCTCGTGGGTATTCCTACAATAATTTCCATCATCTGTAGTTGAGGCAGCCAATAACCTCACAAGTTCAAGCATGCTGGTTTAGTATTATTAACCATTGAACCCCCCCTGATTCATACATCTTAGGTCTTCATTGCTTTTCAGGTTCAAAATTGGGGCTCCATTATATCCACCACATCTTATGATGTGATCCTCGGTATACACAATGCCATACAATATCATCATCGTGCCATAAATCAAACTGGTTATCCCAAAAACATGCATGCCTACATGATCAACAACCAGGCCAACATATATTATTTAGTTCTTCATCAACACCACCTAAGACATAAACTCCTCATTTAATGCTACTGGGGATAATTCAATGATCTCTAACCTTAATGTCTTACATAACCTGCAAGTACCTGTTAGCATTCTTACTGGTAACATCCTACACATATTGGTTTCTTGTACTGGTCCATCATCACTACCAGAGCACCTTCCTGCAACTCCTATCATCTTTTGTCAATATGCATCTGATACCAGTTATTAATTTTCCATCCATTAACACATGCAGTAGTGATCCATCTTTCAAGGCAGCCACTACACACATTTATCTTCTCATTTCCTTCATTCATACCGACATCAACTTGTTCCTCTATTTCACCTCTTAAATTGAGGGGGGTGATTGATAAGGTTAGTGTACTACTCCCCCTAAGGTTATGCATCTCCTTTAAAACTTAGGATATATCACTTGTGCATTGAATGAACAATACTGATCCAAGGTTGTATCTTCTTGCATCTTCCTCCATACCTTCTTGGTCTCATTCTTCTTTCCATTTTCAATCCTAGGAGTAGGTCTTACCTTCTTTTGTTGATTGTTTCTTACATTTCCAGATCCAGTATCACCACCAAAAGTAGTGCTATAGTAGAAAACAAGATCCATGCCAATCTCATGAGTGGGGAACTTTCCAACATGCTGATTTGACCATCTTCCTCTGGTCATGTCGTTGTATCCTGCCACTAGAACCGGTTGACCAGTTTATCTTGTAGAAATATTTCTCCTTTGGTTCCATGCAAGTCTCTAACTTCCATATGCTTTGTATCCATTTCTATGTTGAGCATAGCTGCTATATCGGCTTCCATATGACTGCAAGTTCATCTTCTTGCATTCAAACTCTCTATGGGCAAATCTATTATAGTTATAACAAACATTGTTTGCATAACCGAGAGAGGAGATATGCATGTTTCTACTGCTTGATACATTTTTGTCACATGCATTTTATCTATGAGATCCTAGATTATTCCTTCTAGATCCCTTTCTACATTCTTCTTCTCTATGTTCATAACCATAATATGCAAAGCAGTAATCGAAGAAGGAAGATTTTTAACTTACAAACTTATTCTGCCATGCATGAGGAGATCTTACCGGTTTGGCATCTCCATTTCTACTTCTCTGAGGATGGATCATAGGTTGTTCATTCCCTATAGCTCTTCCATCTGAGCTCTATTTTTCCCACAATTGCTTTGTCCTATGGGCAGTAGCATTTCCTTGTCCTTTACTAGTAGGAGGTCTTCTCTGTTGTCTTCTCTATTGTCTTCTTCTATTCTTGCTTCCAGTAAAGTAGTTTTCTCTCATCTTCCCTTTTCCTTTGGGATCAGGATTGTTCCTCTTTCTTGTAGCATCAATCTTCCTCCTTGTCAACATATCTTCACTAGTTGTGGTTAGGTCTACCTTCTTCTAGGGAGCATTTCTAACTATGAAGGTCTATCCCTTGTTATCTCCATTTGAGGAGACAAACATAATGTCATTGTGGGGGACATTCTTACTAGTGGAGCAATCATCGGCACCACTTCCTAATCCTTCAGTGGCCTTGGCATGATTTTGTTATTTCAACATTACGTCGAAGGCATCACTACTGCCATCAAACTAGATTCTTACCTTGATCTCATCCTGACATTTCTCAAAGTCATTTAAGAGAATCTCCATTTCTCCAATTAGCAGTTGATATTCTTTATCCTTTACCTCTAGCATAGATGATAGATCTTTGCACTAACACTCCTTGGTGTCTTCTTGTTGAGTCTTCAACTCTGAGATTCATTTCTTAGATTCTTTAAGGCATTTGATCAACTAGTTCTACTCCATAATTGCAACATTCTTGAATAACTTGTATTCATTTCTCACTCTACTGAGTTCTTCAAGTACATTTACAAGTTCTCCTTCAAGATCAACTTCTACTTCTTATTCTTCTTCACCTTTCACTGTCACTGCCAAACACATCTTGCTGGTAGGAGTGATATGCAAGATCATTCTCAGATGTGCGCTTCTCATCTTTTGATTCTTGAGCCATTAAGAGGTGGGTTTTCTCATCATTGTTGTGGCTACTAACAGATCCACCTTCATCATCTACAGATACATGAGCTGCATTTCTCATCTTGTCTTCACAAACCAGTTTTGTAGTGGTAGGCCCATTTCCATAGAGCTTCTTCAATCTATCCCATAATCTCTTTGCTGATATGCATCTATCCACTTGTGAGGAGATATCATCTGATAACCCATAGTGTATAGCCTTCATTATTTTATCAATGCATTGGTTTTAGTTTTTGCATCTAAGTCGGTGGGAGGACTGACTTTACTAGGGTAGCCATTTACAACATACATCTAGACATCATATCCCAGAGAGGATAGGTATACTTCCATTCTACAACTCAAAATGGAATAATTTGAACCATCAAATACTAGAGTTGGAATTGATGCTAAACAAACCATTATGTCCTTAAGCAAGAATCTACCCAAGCTGGAGAAAGCTTATCAACTGGGAACCTAGGCTCTGATACCAATTTTTTAACTATCTTATGTACGTATACTAGTTCACTAATCTAACACAAAGAAGACTTACCAGTTGGATGGGAGAATATCACAAATGCACTCACACACAAAGAGACATCATATAATACCAACATATATGAGGAAAATCCAAGATGGGAAAAACCTTAGTGAGAAATGCTACTGGAGTCTACCGCTCCAATCCAGCCTCACAATGAATCTCTAATTACAATGTTTAGTGCACCAACCTAAGGAACACCAACCCCTGAATTAGGGTATGAACCCAAGCTAAACCAACCCTCGATTTAGGGAACCAACCCCTGATTTAGGGAACCAACCCAATGAGCTACAACCCCTACATCGAGCTTCAACTCAGTGATCTACAAGGAATATAATCAATTACAAAATTAATAACCTTGTTACAAATGAACTTTGTAACTCTTCTGCAAATCTCTCTACTAGTTCTCCTCTCTCCAATACGCTATTAATTCTCTTCTCACCTCTCTGTTGCAACCCTATCTCTTGATCCAACTTACTCTTTGTTGCACCTTCACTAGTTTAGTCACTTATTCTTCTTTATCAGTTCTCTCTTTGCTAGTTTTTCTCTCTCTATTGGTACTCTCCTCTATTGGCTCTCTATTCTACACTACTCCACTCCACTAGTCTACTTCACTTATTTAGATAAACATTGTTTGATTACTATTGGTTCTCATCTTACTAGCTCTCTATAATCTTCTTCAACTCTTCTCTGCCAGTTTGGTCACTACCGGTTTACCCCTCTTTATAGTTGACTACCGGTTGCCTCACTATTGTCGGTTGAACTCTTCAACCCTGTTCTCTCAAACACTTAGTCTCTTCTTCTTCTTCTTGGTGAGAACTTAACTGATTTCACCTCTTCAGCAGAAACACCCTCTCATCTAGTGGAAACCATCATGGATTTTGGCTTGCATATTTATAAACTGGTTTTCCCGCCAAAAGCCAATTTAAATTTTGGGTAGTTAGGGTTTCTTTAGTGACCCCTAGGCAGATCAAAGTCAATCAGATATTATCTGATCTAATCTCCTTGATTGATGAACATCAACACACCAATAAATCCTACCATTGTTGTGACTTCCTAATCATACCTTCTATATTTAGAAACTTGCATTTAACCTATCGACGGATCTCTTGGTTGATCACCAAGAATAGCTTCCCAGTTTTTTGTAACTACCTCAATCTGATTGAATAGTTTGTCCTTGACCTCTATTGTTTGTCTGATCTTGAGCCACAAACCTCTACTGCATATTCCATGAATCACATAGTTAACATAAATGTTGACCTCTCACCATCTACATCACTGTCTGATACTTTACCAACTCAAAATGTTGACCTGCGCATGCATTCTTTCCACATCAACTCTATGTGGAAACTTTGTCAACATCTTCCTTCTCTAGGTCATCTTTGTTGGTCTAGATGGGATCATGATTAACTCCATTACCAGGTTCATCTACCGGCTCGCTAACCCTGCCGGTTATACCCTAACTGGTCTGCTATCACCTTGCACTTAGCTTCTCTTCTGGTGGAGAACCTTTGCCAGTTGCCAAACATATCAATCAACCATATGCTCATCTTCACCAGGAGGGAGCACAACACTTAACCTCTTTGCTCTCTCTTATCAGTTATCATACTTATTGATAGGCACCCTTGATGTCACCATGTCATAAACCTTCAATTGTTTCCATCTGAGGCATCTTCATACCAGTTGCATTCTCTATCTACAGATGTTGTTATGCCTTCCCTTCTTAATCATCTACATCACTGTCTGATACTTTACCAACTCAAAATGCTGACCTGTGCATGCATTCTTTCCACATCAACTCTATGTGGAAACTTTGTCAACATCTTCCTTCTCTAGGTCATCTCTGTTGGTCTAGATGGGATCATGATTAACTCCATTACCAGGTTCATCTACCAACTCACTAACCCTGCCGGTTATACCCTAACCGGTCTGCCATCACCTTGCACTTGGCTTCTCTTCTGGTGGAGAACCTTTGCCAGTTACCAAACATATCAATCAACCATATGCTCATCTTCACCAGGAGGGAGCACAACACTTAACCTCTTTGCTCTCTCTTATCTGTTATCATACTTATCGATAGGCACCCTTGAATTCACCATGTCATAAACCTTCAATTGTTTCCATCTGAGGCATCTTCATACCGGTTGCATTCTCTATCTATAGATGTTGTTATGCCTTCCCTTCTTCATCATCAACCTAGACCTTATCTAAACCAGTTTGTCAAGGTGACAAACACATCATTTTTTTACTCTTCATCTGTCCTGATAACTCATGATGTCTTCCAGGATGATCTAGTACACATCCCAGATTTCATGTACCTAAGGCAACTTAGTGTTTCACAAGTGCATTTGTTGTGAGCCTTCAATCACCTACCTCTAACTCTGATGTCTTATCTCCAAGAACTAATTTACATTTCATGCATAATAGGAGATAAGCCCATCTTACCGGTGTGAGTGAATCCTTATCATATACATCTTGGAATGCACAAAAGTGACACCCCTGTTTGAGAAACATATCTTCAAACATGCACATGTGATCCGATTGGGGAACATTCACTATCAGTCATCTTTTTAAATGGTGACTATATCTTCATCCAGTGGGAGTCTTGTTGTTTTACATCCATACAACATATCAGTGACCTATACATCCTTCTCCTCCGGTGTTGATGTGATTTAGATAACATTCCACCTCTTCATCACAATCAACCAACCAACATATTGTAATGAATGATATTCTCTCCCTTACCAATAACTTGCAACACTAGGTGATATCAAGGACATCACATCTGGTATGCATCAATGATAGTGTTGCACATACATCTCTTATACTCATAGCCATCCTATACTGGTTGACATCAATGACAATACAATACCAACAAGAAGGTGATTGAGCATGTAAAAGGAGTAGATTTCTTGGGAAACAACAAAATACTTAGCAGAATGTGATAAGGGTTTGATTGTTTATCAAATCGATGTACAATGATGTGTGGTGATCATTCAATGGTGTAAATTGTCTTGAAAATTGTTTTTATAATCTGTAATGTATTTTTGGCAGATTTCTTTACCACACTTGATGTAAATTCAATGTATTTTGAATGTTGCTAGGGTTTTTTAACCAACCTAGTTGTAAATTGTATTTAGGTCTAGTTTGAGAAGGTTTTTTTGCACTGGTGATTTGAGAAGAAGAGTGTGTCGGATCAGATTGAAGAGTCTACATGTGAGAAGAAGAATTGAGCTGAAAAGGATCTATATAAGCAAGCAAGGAAGTGCTAAGATGAGATCATTTACCTATTGTTCCCTAACACTTGTAGTAGTAGAAATCTCTTGATTAGGTAGACCTTAAAAGGTCTTATTTTTAAATCCCTTCACCGGGTGACTCATTAGTTTGAGTTTAAAATCCTCTAGGAAGGTTACTCCTAATAGGGTAGAGCTCCTAATAGAGATAAGGTTGAAATCCCTTTACCAAGTGACTCCTAATAAGGTTTTCTCTTAACCAGACATATTGTAAAGCTCCTAACTGGGCTAGGCCTTTAACCAGATGCATTCCAAAAGAGTGCAAATATTTTATGGGTGCTAATTCCCACCATGGTTGTTCCCATTTGGGTTTCCACATGAAAAATGTTGGCATTATACACTTAGATGAGAATAGTTGATGTTGTCATTGATGGCAACCAACTGGTAACATGGTTCACAACTTACACCAGCAATAGACATCAACTACCAGCATCAACAAACTCAACAAGATTATTCTTATTGGCACCTAGTCTACACTAACAAAAGAACTTACCGGCACCCCAACCGACATGGAAATTGTATTTTTTTGTATTGTATTTATATTGTATAGCCGACATGATGTATTGTAAAGACTCATATATATATGAGATCTTATAGTTCATTTTGTAAGTGAAAAATGAATGCAAAACATGTATAGGTAATTAATACAAGCGGTAAATGAGAGCGAGTATCTGTATATGCATTTTGATGTAATAATTTTGATGAGTGAATAAGAGCAGAGAAGAGAGAAGAAAGGTTTATGACAGAAGTATTTGATAGAGCTTAAACCGGTTCTGAATCCAACATTGTCGATACTATTTTGAGCAGTACATTGTCTTGGATTTAATTATCCATTTTGTAGTCAGTGTGACTCCTTTTTTGATTGAGCAGTGAGCTCTAGGCTATTGGCCTTCCTACATGTGCAGGCCCCTACTATATCAATAATATTTATTCATATTGGCTAGTGAGTAAATATTGTGGGTCACAAATCCCACCGAGGTTTTTCCCCTACTAGGTTTTCCTTGCCAAAAATATCTGTATTATGGTGTGCATTGATGGTTATACTATTATTTCTCTTTATTGATTTATTGCGTGTTTAATGATACATTAATTTGGGTTGTAAAGTTTCAAACAAGTTGAAATATTTCATTTACCAGTTAGACACTGATTCACCCCCCCTCTCGGCGTCTTTGAGAATGATAAAGTATTTAACAATTGGTATCAGAGCCTAGTTCTCTATTTCCAGAAGCCTAATAACTTGAGGAAGATTCGGAAACCAGTACTGATGGAAATTTTAAGGCAATAGCTCGAAGGAGCTCTTGAAGATTTTGATGCAAAAAAATTGAAGAATATCAAACTGGAAGATGAACTTAGAACTATTCGGGAATTTATCAAAGCACTTCAAGATAACCTTGTTATAGGAAAGAACAAGAGAAAATAATTACATGTGCAATTCCAAAATTAAGATGATGAAGAAAAAGAACCTCTTAGGGATATTGCAGAAAACTTTAGTGGCTAATATTCACCAATTGGCTATTTTTTAAAATTTGGGAATCAAATTTGGCTAATAATTTCAACTTTTAAGGTGACCCAAATCGCCACATTTTTATAAATTTTTATTTTAATGTTATTTAAATCATCAGAGAATTTATTTTATTAATTTTTTTAACTTAAAGATTCTCCACAATATTTGATACATGATTAGATCAGATTCGCCAACATTTTATAATTTATTGTAGAAATCCAAATTAATTCACTACCAATATATAATATCTATTAGTTACTTTAGGGTTATATCAACAATATTTTTTTTTCGATGGAGTAATATAGACATAAACACATGTTATATTTACAAATTAAAAGCATATTGGACCGAGCATGATCCAATATTTATGAAGTTTCAAATTATTGATTAAAATAAATCTAATTAAATATGTGTCAATCTGATAGCTGATGGCGCGCGGGTGGATTTATGCAGAGGGCCGAGCTAGGGTTCTGAAGCCCTAGCTAGTGTTTGAGTGGTTCTGCAGGAGGTTCAGGGTGAGAGGCGAAGGGAGTGCAAGGTGGGGGAGTCTGGGTGGTGTGGGAAACAATGAAGGGTAGAGGGGAGACATGCAATGGTCTGCATTTGGGTGCAGGCTAAGTGGTTCGACCGCCATTAAAAACTTACAGTGAGCTCCCGCGGGGTTGGGGACCATGGGGGGACCTCCATCTTGGGAGTGTTGGGGGAGGAGTGGGGTTTTGGGGGGATTTTTTCTCTTTAGGGCCCCTTTGGGGTTTAAGGACTTTGTCCTTGTGTGTCTTATGATGAGTATTGGCGGGGATGTTTCGAAGGACCAGCCAACCTTGGATTTCCAGGCAGCGGTGGGATCCAAACCCCCACCACAGGGCATGAAGACATTCAATAATACCCTCTATTACTCAGACGGGGGATCTGGTAGTTCGGGGAGGTCGGGCATTTTAAAGATTAATGGCTGCTTGGAGAGATGCAGCGAGAGGCCAAAGCTGATAATTTCTCCTTAAATGATAGCAGAGGATGTCGAATATTTTTCAAAACACTTGCTATATTGAAAATTTTTGGCGATGAGGGTTTCTTTGCAATTCTTGGAAAACTAGGCGCAAAGGACTTGGGCCCCAGAGGGGGAAATGGAGATCATGCTTCTGGCAAACAACTATTTCATGGTTACCTTCAACTGTATGGAGGATCGCAATAGGGTCTTTGAAGGCAGGCCATATTTTTACAACCAGGTGGGGTTGTTTATCAAACCTTGGCATGCAGGGTTTAACCCTTTGGAAGAGCTCCTGAATAAGGTGCTTGTGTGGGTTTGTTTACCACATTTCCTAGTGGAATGCTATCATGAAGATGTGCTCCAGATGATTGCTGCTCTTCTTGGGAAGCCAGTGGGATCCTCTACGTAGACCCTGGGGAGAAAGCTAATGACCTTTGTGCGTATTTGTGTTGAAATTGATCTTAGTAAACCCTTGCCAGATGCTATAGATATGTGTGCAGGATCTTACTTGTGGGTTCAGTAGTTAGATTATGAAACTTTACCTCTCTGATGCCAGTTGTGTCATGAGTATGGTCATTTACAGGGTAAGTGCCCTAGATATAAACTGGTGATGTGCCAACCCTATCAGTCAAAACTGAGCCAAGATAGGGCCGAAAAAGGGAAAGCTCCTATGTCTATCGAGGCTGGGGGTTCTGATCATTTTGTCCCAGCTAGGACAAAGAATAGGAACTAAGGACAAAAGAGGCCATTACAGGTGAGACAAGAGGAGGACACCTTCAATAGATTTGATGTTTTGGATGACCTTGGACATCAGGAAGTTAATCTGGGGCTAACCCCTTTGGATCAAGGAGCATTAGGAGGGGCCTTGGATAGAGTAGTGGAGGTCCCTACCTAGGCTCTGCTAGGGGTTGGAAGCCATTAAATGGAGATGGATCAGCAAGAAGGGGTTCATTTGGGACTCACTCCTGGGTTTGAGGTGATTGTGACTAAATGGGAGGGCTCTCCGATAGCATCAAAATTGGAACTGGCTGGGGCCAAAACTAATAAGTTTGTTGCTCATCTAGGTCTACATCAGAAAGACATTAAGAAAAATGTATCAGAAAGGAGCTCAAAGGTAGGTAGAAAGAAGGATTTGGAGAAGATTAAATTGATGGGGGAGAATTTGGTTGAGTCAGGGTTGGTAAAGACTTTGGATTCTCACTTTTCCAATCCTCTGAAATGATTGTGATCTCTTGGAATGTGAGGGGCTTGAATAGTTGCCCTAGACAAAAAGTTGTTTGGGACTTGATTAGGAATCATTCGCCTAATGTCATTTTCTTGCAAGAAACTAAACTTACAGTTGAGAGTATGATGGGCCTGGTGCCAAAGATGTGGAATCGAGGAGAATGTCAGTGTGTTGGGGTAGCAGGATCCTCTGGAGGGGTGGCTTGTCTTTGGAACCCCTTAAGGTTTTGCCCTATCTAGTGGGTTGCTTCACGTTCATCATTATTCGGGGTATTCTCCAGTATGGAGACTGGGGAACTCATTTTGTTTTCTAACATTTATGCCCCCACTAATCTTCTAGGTAAGCAAAACTTATGGTCTCATATTTTTGATATGCGAAGGCTAGCCCCTTTTCATCCTTGGATTATGGCAGGATATTTCAATGCCATCCTTGAGCTGAGTGAGAAGAAGTGGGCGTGATGAGGTTGGAGCCTTCTTCCTTCCTCCTTCAGGATAATATTTCTGTGCTGCAGTTTGTCGACATCAAGCCTTGCAATGGTTTTTTCACCTGGAACAATAGGAGGGTGGCAAAGGATTGGATTGCAGAGAGATTGGATCATTTCCTAGTTTCTAGTTTTTGGATTGGGGGGGGTGGTCCACCAGCTCAGAGATTCTTGATTGGAGAGGGTTGGATCACTGGCCCATCAAGCTGGTTTCTTCTTTAGCTTAGGTTGCTTGCTCACCTTCATTCAAATTCCAACTTATGTGACTTCGAGATCCTTCTCTGCAAGATCTTGTAGCGGAGTGGTGGAGGAAAGGGAGGTCTGCTTTTGGTACTGCCATGTACTCCTTTGCCAAGTAGCTACAATTTGTTAAGTTTCAGCTCAAATAGTGGAACTGACAGGGTTTTGGGAACATCTTTCATGCCAAAAAAGCTGCTCACATGGTGCTGAATGGGATCACCAGCGTAATCAGAGAGCAAGGTTTGTCGGAGGAATTGCTTAAGGAGGAGGACATAGTGGTCAAGGTGGTTGAGGAATGGGAGCTTAGGGAAGAAATTTACTAGAAGCAGAGAGCTCATATTGACTGGCTGAAGGAGGGGGACAAGAACACAACTTTCTTCTTCAACTCAGTGAAAGCTAGAAGGCATGGAAACTCCATCCCTACTCTGGTTAATGATAGAGGAGAGCAGTGCTTATCCTTGCCAGAGATATCTAGGGAGGCATCTCAGTTTTTTCGATCCCTCTTCAGGGAGGATCCCCAGGGGGATATGGGGGAGGAGAACCGGGTTCTCGCTTGCATTCCTTCTCTTGTCTTGGGGGAGATGAATGAGCAACTTTTGGGTCCTATTTTGTTGGAAGAACTTGAGAGGATTGTCTTTCAAATGAGAAAAGGAAAATCTCTAGGACCAGATGGGTTCCCAGTTGAATTCTTTCAAGAATTTTGGGATATTATCAAGCTAGATTTGTTGGAGGTGGTGCAAGAATCATAGAGGAACAAGCAGATGCTTAGGGTATTGAATGCGACCTTTATTGCTCTTATCACCAAGTGTGAGGGGGCTGACCAGTTAGGCTAGTTCCGCCCCATCTCTCTATGCAATGTAATTTATAAAATCATCTCTAAGCTGATAGCGAATAGATTGAAGAAGTGCTTGGGAAAGGTTATCTCTGAGGAATAGAGTGGGTTTGTGGAAGGGCATCAAATCTTGGATGGGGTGGCCATTGCGATGGAGACCATTCACTCTATGGCAATTTCCAAGGAAAAGGCTATGTTTATCAAGATGGATATGGCTAAGGCGTACGACAGAGTCTGATGGTCCTTCCTTCAGAAGATCCTAATGGCATTTGGTTTTGCAGACAAGTGGATCCAGTGGGTTATGAGTTGTGTTACGACTACTTCTTTCTCGGTGCTTATCAATGAAGATCATACGGAGCTTTTTGGTGCATCTAGGGGTCTTCATCAGGGAGACCCCCTCTCCCCTTATTTATTCATTCTCATGGCTGAGGGTCTGGGGAGGTTGATTAAACATAATGTGGTTCAAGGTATTATTCAGGGTTGGAGATGGGGTAATGACTTGTAGCCACAATCCCATTTGCAGTTTGTGTATCACACAACTCTTATGGGGCTTGCTCGGATTAGAGAAGCTAATAATTTGCGTATGGTTTTGGATGTTTATCTTGTGGCTTTGGGCCAACTGATCAATGAGGACAAATCTTTGATCATCTTCTTCAACACTCTTGAAGTTATTCAAAGGGGGATTGCTCTTATCCTGAGATTCCAAGTTGGCTCCCTGCCCTTGAACTATTTGGGTATTCCTATATCCCCTGGTAACCCTCCTAGGGATTCTTAGCAGGGTATCTTGGATAAATTTTGCTCGAAGGTTTAACACTGGACTCATAGATGGCTATCCTTTGCTGGGAGGGCTCAGTTGATTTAGTTAGTGGTTCAGGCACTTCCTATCTATCGGTGTATGCTTCAAGTGGCCCCTAAGTGGTTCTTGAAGGGTTTGGACTCTATGGCTAGGCAATTCTTATGGGTAGGAAATCTCTCTTCTTCAAAATGGAGCCTTGTCAATTGGGACTTGGTTTGTAGCCCGAAGCAGATGGGGGGCTTGGCTTAAGATAGTCTATTCTTTTTGAGGAGGCATTGGTGGCTAAATTATATTGGAGGTGGTGTGTGGAGCAAGATCAGAATTGGGCTAGAATTCTGGCAAACAAATATATGCAGAGGGTCCCAATGGAGGAAATCCCTAGATATCCTCTTGAGGGAAAGGGCTCTTCGATTTGGTACACTCTCAAGAAAGGGGCTTCTCTCATTAAGGCAGGTCTCTTCTAGATTTGTAGGAGGGGACAAGAGGTACTCTTCTGGAATGACTCTTGGGATGGATATCCTCCCATTCTTGATTAGTTCCCCAACCTTGGGAACTTGGGCCAGAGGTTTTTGGAGGTTGGATGGTCAAGGGTGAGTGACTTCAAGGCTGTTTATAGGTGTGGATGGCTGGATTTGGAGAGGTGGAAGACTCCTGATGAGTGGCCGGTTGTTGGGATTGAGGAAGAATGTGCGAAGCTACAAGGTATTTTTGAGAGTAGACACTGTAGTTCCCTTAAGGGTAGGGATGGGCTAGCTTGGTCTCCAAATCATAAGGGAGTGTTCACGGTGGCTAGTGGATACCAAGAATTGTTATTCTGAAGTAATGTATCTTGGCTAAAGTGTAATTGCTTTGTTTGGACTTTGGCTTTGAATAGATGTCTTACCTGGGACAATATCTGTAAGTGTGGATTTCTGGGGCCCTCTATCTGTGTTTTGTGCGGTAATGGGGAGGAAGATTCCTCACACCTGTTCTTCAGATGCCCCTTCTCTCTACTTATTTGGCATTATTGATGGGGGTTTGCAAGCATCCTTGTATCCACACAGATTCTCTAGTGGAGTTCTAGAGCAGTTTGGGTAGACCTTCTATTATGTCCTCCTTCCTTTAGACTGTCTAGTATATTGGACCCGTCTTCATTCTGTGGCAAATCTGGCTCAAGAGGAACAAGAGGATTTTTCGTGACGTCAGACTATTTGTTTAGCAAGTTTGGAATAGGATCATTGCAATGATCAGGGAGATTGTGGAAGTGAAATGTGAGGTAAATTTTCCTTTGGGTAGAGAGGAGGCTGACATTGTGAGTAGGCTTGGTCTGTAGGAGTTGTCTCCAGTCTCAGCTTGTGTTAGGAGAGGTAGATAGGCCATGAAGAAGGTGCAAAGGGGGGGAAGGTGGATACCCCCTCAAGATGAGTTTATAAAGATTAACACTGATGGCTCATCCAGGGGTAACCCAGGCCCTGCTGGAGTTGGCGGTGTTGGTAGGAACAGTAGGGGAGAGGTTGTTTTCCTCTTTTCGGTGCATAAAGGGTGGCAATCTAACAACTTTATGGAGGGACTGGTGATTCTCTATGCCCTTGAGTATGCTTGGGAGTTGGGACGAAGGAAGGTGATTTGTGAATCAGACTCATAGATTGTGGTTAACTTATTGATTGAGCAGAGGGTGAGTGGGATTTAGTGGCAATTGGCAAGGGTGATTCAGCAGATTCTTCAAATTAGCTCTTTAATGGAGCAAGTGTCTTTTGTCCACATACCTCAGGAATGGAATAGAGTAGCTAATTGTTTGGCCAAGTGGGCCTTGGATTAGGGTAGGGAATGGAAAGTTGAAGGTTGGGAGCATCTCTCCGGGGATTACTATCAGGATCTGTAGAAGATATTTACTAAGGACATGTAAGGTTATGAAGTAGGATAATCTGGGGTTGGTTGGGGGGTTATCTCTTGGGGCCCTGGGGCTCTGGGGCTCTTTGTAATTCTTGATTCTATTTTTCAATTAAGTTTTTACCCTTTTATTAAAAAAAAAATAATATTTTTTTTCCACCATTGATTTAAAATATAATCTAATGACCTCCATTGTATTCCATGAGGTAAAATGTACCTACAAGTTGTAATGCTCATGGGGTTTAAAATTGCTTTTGAATTGTTGACTTCAATGAAAACAATGGTCTAAAAGCAATTTTTGGCGCCATGAGTATTACGAATTGTTTGTAAATTTTATCTCACAAAATAGAAAGAGGGCTATTAGATTATTTTAAGTTAATGGTAGAAACCAAATAAAGTATAGTCTAACCCTTAAACTCATTAATGATTTCAACCTTCATGTATTTATTTTTTTATAAAATACTATTTTTAAATGAAAGGAAATGCAATAGTAATTAATGCATACAATGATTATTTTCCGAGATTCACCAATATTTTCTTCCAAAAAATTGATATAAACAAATTTGCCAATAAATTTTATTTTTTTTAATAAAAAGGGAAGATTCACCAATAAACATTATTATTATTATTATTTTTAAATTAAATATTTCCCAAGATTTTATACATTTTTTTGAGGGGGGCTTTCTTAAAGTCATCATTGAAATAGTAACATGAAGAATGAGATGCAAGATTTAACCATGAGACTATGCAAGGATATTGAAGATAGAAAGAGGAATGAAGAAGATTTTTCCATAAGACTAAATGAAAGATTAGATGAATCTCAAAGGCTTAGTTATGAAAATGATATGCTTAAAACAGATTTGATTTATATGCAACATGACAAAGAGGAACTTTTGAGAAAAGTTAGCACTTTAGAAAGTGAGTTGGTCACTTCAAATGAATACAAACACAAATTCAAGAAAAGTTCAGATAATCTTGATGATATGCTAAAAAGTCAGAAACCTAATGGAGAAACAATTGGACTTGGATTTGAACATGGAGAAAGTTTTGGGACTGCAAGCGAAGGGTTTGAACTTGTGACCAAGCTCTAATACCACTTGTTACAAGTGTAGTTGTCATTGCACGCAAAGATCGACATGTTAATGCCCAATAAAACCACTAGACTAATAGAATTCATTAACATTATTTAGGGGTCATTTGTAGGCAACATTTTGATCGAGTGGTAGTTGTTCCTTTTGATTTTCTAGCTATTCTTCTCGTGCAAAATTGTGCGAGCTAGGTGTCATCTCGTCATTGCCTCTGATCACTCGCTTTTCTCATTTGGAGTTGAAAGAGCGCAAAGTTGCTGCATGGCTCGGGTTTTTATGGCGTTACATTCTTTTTGGTCTCACCATTCATCATGTGAAGGTAAAGACACTTGGTGCCCCCACGTTGCACGATCTGGTTCTCTCTCAGTGCTCAACTTTGGATCCCCCTTGAGCCGCCAAGTATCCTTCATGGTAGTTCATGAACCAGGTTGTGATTTGCATTGTGATTTTCTTGTTGGGTAGGTGCAGGGATCACCACAATACAGTGGAAATAATAACTTTGGGGGTGGTTTTGCTGGGAATGATCTCATGGTGTGCCATGCCAAGTTTTCTTGTCATAAGTGGTTGCTAGGATGTTGCTGATGCTGTGAGATGTTAGTTATGATTTGTGGGTTCTATTTATGCTTATGTTTTCCTTGTTAAGAGGGTTCAGACTTTTAGAGAGTTTTGATAATCTTGGGCTCATCAAGAGGCCTCTATGTTAATTAAATTCGATGAATGATAGACATGTCACATTGTGCCTATGACCTTTGCAATGGTTTTATTTGAAGCTTAATATATTGACTTCTGTGTTGTTTTTAAGTTTAAGAACTTCTATGATATTTGTTGTGAGACTTCGTGGATTAAACTATGTTCTAAGACTTGTTATCTGTTGGATGAATGGTTAAATATCATTTTATGTTGAATGATTTTTTGTTGAATTATTCTCTCAAATGGTTCTAGGCATGTAATTTGTTGAATGAACTTTAAAACTGCATGTCTCTGGGTTTAATATGTTGTTAATATTGTTCTAAAGTGTTCCGGTGTATCGCCTAAGTAGTGTAGATCATTTTTTAAAAAGTTTTCTCTTTCCCCTTTTCTCCCCCAATTATATGAAGAGTCAGCTTCTCAAACCTAGAGGTCATTCAATGAGTTTCACACAAGGGGTCCACCATCACTGAATTTCCCATAAGGCTATTCAAGTTTAAGGTAAAATTAAGAGTCAATAGGTCTTTTTCTGGAATGCTCGGTGGGACCCAAATTTTGAATAAGTTTAAGCTAGTTTATGAGCCATAGAACCGTTACTAGGAGTTAGATAGCTTTGAATCCTAGTTTGCTTATCTCACCACTAGTAAACGCCCATTAGATTGTAGCCTCTTCTTCCCATAACCCACCTATCTTCCCTACAATTATTCCTATAATACTAATGGCTCAGATTCCTCCTATAAATTTTGTGACATGGATAATGGAAGCCCTCTCATTCCTCCGGTTCTGCCTATAGTATGGGGACCATTTTCCTCTGTCATGCTCAAAGTTGTCCCCAAATTCACTAGAAAATGTCCCAAGACCCCTGGGGAGCACCTATAAGATGTATCCAATGTCTGCACTATCCATAAAATCACTGAGAAAAATATAGCTTTGAGATTGGTCATGGAATCATTCAAAGGGAGATCTCTAGACTAGTATAGATCCCTTGGTCCAAGTTCTATAGCTCATTGGGATTAACTAGGTGACCAATTTTTTTAGAGATTCTCCGACAAGGCAGATAGGTCATCCTTGATGCATCAATTGATTACTATAAACAGAGCCCCTTAGGAAGCGATGACATAATTCAATTTAAGGTTTCAAAGGACTTGGCAAAGAATACCGTTGTCTACCTGTCCCTCTGTTGATATGGTGTTTGTTTTCTATCTGAAGGCCTTCAACTCTGACATATCAATGATGATTCAATCTAGAGGAAGAAATACCCTCCTGCAAGTGTTTGATTTGGTAGTCAAAGCATAAAATAATTTGATTGATACTAGGAAGGTCACATCGTGACCAATCATGTCGGTCTTTCCTGAGCTATCGAATCAAGTCCTCGAACCATCCATGCCTAGCTCATTTTATTCCCAATCCATGTACATGTATCTCGATCCCCAACAAGAAAGTCTACCCCCTCCCTCATCCTTGGCTGCAGGGGTCAGTGATATTAAATTTTTTTTGAGATCTTTCCCGAATGAGATTGTCAATCTAAAAAGGGCCCAAATCCCACCAGTTTGACCCCCTTTTCAATAGAATTTGCAAGGGAATAAGCCTACTTATCAGCAAAATCAATATACAAATAACCAAAATTCCCCAAGTCATCTGAATGGCCAGATAGTTTGGGTACCCAATCATTTGCAGACTGTCTACCCTAACACTGATAAAGAGTTGATAGTGGGACAAAATAATCTAGTGGATGATGCCAATTCTTGGTGTTTCTCATGTAACAATGTCCATGCTTCCAATAATTTGGTTTACACACCCCCTAGCATGGACTCTCCAGTCAAGTTCATCTCAGCACTCAGTGGCTCTTCAGGCATTCCTACTTGTGTTTCCTCATAAGTGTAGGCAATCTCCCCTAGACTCCCTAGTTGGAACAATTGGTCAGTCGCTACCTATTCATCTCCCACATGGATTGGGGATTAGGATGGGGAATATAAAGATTTACCTATTTGCACCTCTTTTCCCACCCTTTGCCTTTCAGGGGAATCTTGAATTTCAACCACATCTTCTATTGGTCTTTTCCTTTTTGAAGTGGAAGACTGGCTTCTTACTGGCACTAGCACACAATACTTTGGCCCTTTATGCATCACATATTCACCTGGAGGAATGGCCTTGGCAAAGGCAGGCTTGGCTAAAACCAACTTAGCCTTTTCAGGATCATTTCTCATTATAGCTTCCCTCTTCTCCTTTAAGGTTTGCATTGTCTTCAAAATAAAGAATCAAGAATTTAGCGTTCTCCTCAAAGGGGGTAAAGATAGACAAAGGGTCATAACCAATATCAAATTGGTGAATAAAATCAAGAGCCCTTTTGTATGTTATACATTTCTCTTTTCTCAATTCTTGCTCATCTAGATTGAATTCATTTCTGATCAGATCCTCAGGAAAATGGAACTGATGTGGTCTAACTTTACATACGGCTCTTTTTCTAAACATGCCATTAAGGAAATCTTTAGGGTCAAAAAACCTTGACATTGTAGTGTATAACCTGTAGGGTTGAAAGAAGTCATCGAAATGTTTCCAACCACCCTTGGTGATTACAAACTGATGTGCAATAGTGAAAGTTGGGGAAATGGTCCCTTCCCCCTATTTGTTAATTCTACCTCTTGCACACCCCCGATTTGCCTCAGGATCTCTACAATTCCTATCTGCAATGGGACTTGATAGGGGAGAAAGTATGGGGTTCCTCTGAAACCATAAACTCTGAACACAATAGAAATAGGGTACAAGTATGTATCACCCTAGTTGTGAACAATCTTGATATCTTCAGCAAATTCTTTAGGCCTCAGGAATTCTAAAAGAGCCTTAGGTATCCTAGGGTTTTGTGGGAACAAGAGGATCCTAATCCTAGATGCAAAATATCTATCAAACTTAAGTAACTTACATCCTATCTGTCCCAAGACAAAATTGTGCTCCACAATTGCACAGGCATCTCTTCACCATCCTTCTCCTTAACCATGTCCATTTCCTTAGCAAAATAATCAGCACCTTTAAATAAAAGCATGTGCATAAGAGGAGAATACCACCCAAAAGGTATGTCTATCTTAGCATTTTTTATCCCTATCAGCCCTGCATGAATTGCATTAGTGAGATAAGGTGCAAAATCAAAAGTTACTGCCAAAGAGGGGTTCAAAATCTGTGATATCATTAGCATATAGTGGGTTGGCATGGTTGTTCAGCATCTTCCCCAAAAATATAACATAGGGACCAATACATCCCTTTAGCCCTCAAAGTAAAAAGATTTAGAGAGAAGGGTTCCATGGTACCAGGGCCTACAATAGTTAGTCCTCCTATTTTGACAAAAAATTCTTTCAAAGGACCACTCTGGAGGTGATCTCTTTGCACATTATAGACTTGGGCAAATGTATCAAAATTGATAGGCTCTAGATAATTTGACACCTCACTAAGTCTGAACACTATCCTAAATTCATCATCATTTATCTCAATTAAATCTCCCCCATTTACATTTATAACACATCGGGAAACAGGGTCATAATTATTTGCAATCTGGGTTAACAAGTCCACATCCATGAAAACGCCAGGGACTATGAGCTTTCCCACATCTAACTCCCATATACTATTCATTGGAGCAAGGGAATGTCTCTGGCTAAACCCCACTTTGGAGAGTCCCAGACCTAATATCCCCATCTATGAATCCCTTAACCAATTTCCTTTATCATACAAACCATCTCCAATTCTTAGACGGGGAGCCTTGGGCACTAATTCTTTCATTTTGACTATGACATTAGTGGACATAGTTAATTGTTCTAGAAAGTCATCACATATGGCTCCCTTTTGGTAATTTAATTTCCCTATGAAATCTCTTCATGGTGCCATTTTGAAATTACAACTATTTCAATTAAAACTTAAGCAAAACCTCTCCCCATTGATATCAATTCAAACTGTAACTGTTAAGCAATGTGCAGAACTTACTTGTTGCCTGAAGAAATTCGCTCTGCACAATGGTTCCTCTGCAAAACTCTTTGAAATGATGCTAAAATTTAGTTGATGTGAAGCTTAATACGACAACTGAGCATTGAATTGAAACATTAATCCACATGCTTTGGCAATCAATTAACAATTGAATTCAAAAATTGGCTCGAATGGACCACAAAGAAAATTCTAAGTGTCCTAGCTTTTTGCTTTTTCATGAAGGTTAAAAACCTCACATCTTTACCATGCAAAACAATTTCATCCATCATATCTTGAAGAACATGCATGTTCTTTACCTTACCTGGTTCATCCTGCTTAGAAATGGGCCCCACCTTCCTTTCGTTGTTTCACGAAGAATAAATCTCACGCATCTCTTCAATGTGAAACAACGCTAGCTGTTGGATCTTCTACCACCTGCTCAATCTTTACTCTCCATGGTGACCATTAGTATTTTTAACTAATCGCTAATGGTTTTTGTTGTTTCGCAAAGGTTAATCACCTTGCATCTTTGGGCTATGAAATAGCGCTCATTGTTGGATCACTTTTGAGATGTGCGGCCTTTAACATCCTTTATCCTTCAAAGTGGGCCCTCTACGCGGAATCCACTTGCCCTATTGATTTCTAGAAAATAGCTCCTACATGTCAGTCATTCATTCATTCAAGAACTCCATTAGACTCCACATCTAGACTGCCACGTGTTTTATTTAGCCATAAATTTCATCACCATCACTGCTCAATCGAAGTGGGCCGTTCATGATCCTTTGGAGCCACGTGTCATACTGACATATCACCTTTTTGCCCTAACTAGACATCCAGCTATATTGCCACATCATTTGCCATGTAACTACCATCTCCTTTTCACCACTTCGTGAAGAGTAAACTTCATGTTGTTTCTAGCTGCGAAACAACGCGGGTCATCTGATCAACTCCAAGATGCACTCTCTTTACTTTACAAACCATCACTTTGCTGGGCCCACTCCCCTTTCACTACTTCATGAAATGTAAACCTTACACATCTTTTCCAAGTGAAACAATGCAAACCACCAGATCTCCTTGAAGATGATTGGTCTTTAACCACAGGATCCGATTACCTATGGGGCTCGCCAACCTTTCGCTACTTCACGAAAGATAAATCTCTAGAAGCTTTGCCTTGCAAATCAATGCAAACCATTGGATCTTAAGCAAGATACTCATCTGTTAGCCTTCCTTGTGACCACTTTACCTAGGCCCGCCACTTCGCGAAGGGTAAGTTTCACACATCTTCCCTTCATAAGATCGCACGCACCATCAAATCAACTAGAACTTGCACGATCTTTATGAAGCCCGATAAAGAAATAAAACCTAGGGAAAAGTGTAAAAAATAAAACATATTTAAGACCCGCCTAGGGCAAAACTTAAAGGGGGGACCTCTTCTCATGATGGAGTGACCCTTCCACTTAAGTGGAAAAAAATAACACGGTAATAGAATGCACGGACTTAAGATAGACAAAAAAGGGAAATTGTAGAACCTTAAACCCTTAGACCAAAAACCCTCAGAGGCAAAAAATGAAGTACAAAGCTCCATTTTGCAGATCTTAGTAGATTGGAGAACAAGAATCACCCAATAGTCAAAGCAGTGATAACACTATCTATCTAGGGGTTACTTGGAGGAAATTGTTGGCAATATGCAAGAATTGATTATGTGTTGTCATTGATGTCAACACTATCTTGGTTGGTTTTTTACCTATTCTAGTTGGACATGGTTTTGGATGAGTTTATCAAAGATTCTGATCTAGTATAATCAGATTGTTGGATTTGGTTTTGGATGGTTATTCATAATGATTATATGCTTTTCATATTCACTTAGTTTATGATTTGGTGCTCCGAAAGCTATTGTTTATGCTCTGGTTTGTTGGTTGATATTCTTGGTACCGGTTGGCGATACTGGTTGGTGATATTAGATGAAATGGCTAATTGATTTTGGTCGGACTTCTAGAAATGGTTCATAACTTGCTGAAGGTGTTCTTGATCATGTCCTAATTGTTTGATGGCTTTGCATTGGTAGACGTGATGATTTGGTGATCCTATTTGGATCCGGTTGGTTATTATGTGTTATTAATGTCGTGATCTATGAAGTGTACCTGTACTTGCAAACACAATGCACTCAATAAATCATTACAAGCAATGGTTATTGAATTAAAATAATGAAATGTAAAACCATAGCTAATCGACTTATTGCCTCCTAGTTAATGCGAGTATAAAAAATGCACTCAGATCTGATTATGCATATTCCAGTGACTTGACTACACTTAGATGGAGGATTTGAATGATGAAAATGCATGATCTAACAAGAATAGCATGATTAAGCTATATGAGTTCATGATTATTCTAGAAAATAGGCTAGAATGAAGATGCAATTAAGCTAAAATTGAGCATGATAACATTGCTAAAGAATGATAAGCTATAAACTAGATGCCTATAGTAACAATGCATAAGATGAGAATGAGATGGGATGCATATTGCTCCAAAATGAGGTCTATTAATAGGATTTCCCAAGGCTAGGGGTGAGGTGGCAAGAATCAATGGTCAAGATTGATTTGAAGATATCAATGGTTAAATTGGAGGAGGATGGCAAAGGGGGTTGGATTAAAGGGAACATTTTTCATCTCTATGGTGACAAGTGTCAAGAGGATTCTAGAAGAGGTTAGATGAAAGGGAACACTTAGTGACAAGTGTCACAAAGGTTTTAGAAGATGTTGGATAAAAGGGGACACATGGGTAGGTAGAATGGGTTAGGTTTAGGAGTGGTAGAAGTTAGGCGAATTTGAATTTAAAATTCAAATAATAGGAAAAGGATAATTAATTTCAACAACTCATAATTGATTTGCTTTAACTAATTAAAGGATTTAGAAGAAGTTATTTTGATGGGGGGAATTAATTAATTTAAATTAATTAATTAAAGGGGTGAAATGAACCTACTAAATAAATCCTTAGATTCATTAATAAGTAGATGAAAGGGGAAATTGAATCAAATTGCTTAGTGAATTCAATTAAATGGGGAAGGGGGATTAATTAAATAATTTCTTATTTAATTAATTATCTTCAGACCATTTTTAGGTGTATACATTTTGCCTCTCTTTGAAGTGAGGTGTGATGACATGTTGATTCAAAGAATAATCTCATTTTGATGATGATATTGGTTTGATAGGATGCCCCAGCTCTTGATTGGTAAATTCCAGTATGATGATGCCCCCTCGGGAGATCAATTGGGATAATTGATCTTTGGAGTTTTTGCAAAATTGATATCCCGATAGATTTGATTTGATTTCTGCAACTATGGTTTGATGAAAGTGTGAGTTCTTCGATTAGCTTGATTGCTTAGATTGATAAGATTGAAAAATCTTGATTGAATAGATTGATAAGATTGTAATTCAGTCTGGTTTCAGGAAGGATTCATCTTGTATAAGATATGATCAGAACATTTGGTTTTAGGAAGGATACATCCTATATAAGACATGAATCTGAATCAAATTGTCTGGTTTAAAGAAGGATACATCCTGTATAAGACATGATAGAATTGATTAGGTTTGACTGATTGATTTGATTTGATAAGGTTGATTAGATAAAGAACTGACAGTTTGTTGATATCAAGTTACTGAAATTTTTGGATATGCTGATTGTTGATTCTGTTGAGAGAGATAGCATAAGATTTGGGCTAGGTGAACAATATCTGAAGAGATATGAGTCATTCGTCTGATTGTGTATACACTTGTGATAATGCTTTGATGATTCCTATGATATATTTAACCTTGGATAAAAGGAGCTTGTAAGATCCCATGCAAGAATGAAATGCAAGCTAAAATGCAAATGAAAATGCAATGGAACGACTGGACCAGTCACTGGATTATTGTGTTTTTGTCATCATTGAGATTTTTAAATGTGGGAAGTGAGTGAAAACATCAATGGTATAATTATACCATGATGACCTGAGCAATTCTTTCTTGAATTTTGATATAGCAAGTTAGCACAAGCATCAAGGTATAATTGAATCGAGATGACTTGAGTGTTGCTTGCGTAAAATGACCAGTATTAATCATTTCAATATGCAAATCAGAAATGTCTTCAATGATATTCTGATGATCATGTCTTGAGACAAATTTGCACATATTAATGATTAATTTTCAATTAGAAGACAAGAAAAATATCATGTTTCTTCCTTGTTCCTCTAGTCCAAGACATCTTGGAGTCACTCAGAAATCATGATAGCAAAAATCAATATAAAAAAGTTGAACAATCATGTTACAATCATTATCCAAAAAGATATTATCCACTAAAAAGTGTGTGATGTGCTTAGATTGATTTTGTGATAGCTTGATAGTTTATAGTTTGATCTTGTGTTCAATGTTGGATATGTCTCAGTTTTTGCTTGATAAGGGTTGTCTAACTGTTTGCTCTACCTGTTTAATTAAGCTCAAAATAATCAAGAGTTTTGCACCCAACTAGGTGTAGAGTTTTTCCCCAAGCCTAGAAACAAATTCGTTATGATATACTCAATGATCCAAACCATGGTGAGAGAGCCAAATAGGATATCTATGTATGTACAAAGGCTTTATGATGGTTAGCGCCGATGGAAAATGAATGCAAGCAGAAGGAATGTATGAACTAATAGATGGAAGAGCTAGCTGATAGATAGCACCTATTTGTCAGGTTTTCACCATCTATTTTTATTGCACTTTTTCTCATATTTGATTTTTTTGGATTTTCTTCGTTTTTCATTGTTATTGATTTTTTTATTTTTTTTTCACTTTCAATTTTTTTTTTTTTAAAAAATTTCAAACATAGAATTTCTTCAAGTGCATGCTATTGATAGGTTCCTCGATTTGATATCTATCTTGTGTTGGTAGCTGATATGCTCTTGACCCAAATACTATTGTGACCACAAATGAACCTAACCAGTTTGGTTCAAATTTTCCTTTCTTTTCTTGATCTGCCTGTTTGTGTGGATTTTCCTTTAGCACTAGTTCTCCCACTTGAAAGACTCGTGGTTTAACCGTATGATTATAGCTCCAACACACTCTTTTCTGATATAACTTTAGATGATCAAAGGAATTTTGTCTTCATTCATGAATTAGTTCTACCTCTTGTAGTCTAGATACTCTTTGTTCTTCATCTGGGATGAGACCATTTAGTGATATAGGTAGAGAGGGTATCTCTACTTCGATTGGCAATATGGATTCTGATCTATATACAAGAGAGAAAGGTATGGCACTTGTCAGTATGTGGATACTAGTACAGTAAGCCCAGAGAGCAAGGTTCAGTTGAATATGCCAATCTTTCCCAACATCATTACTATCTTTTTGAAGATTTTTAGAATAGTTTTGTTAGATGCTTCTTCCTTCCCATTTCCCTGTGGATAGTAGGGTGTGGATAATCTGTGTTGGATTTTGAACTTCTTGCATAGCTCTTGTACATCCTAATTCTTGAATGGTCGCCCATTATCCGTGATAATGGTCATTAGTATTCCATAGTGACAGATGATGTAATTCTAGATAAATGTAGCAATTTGTTTTCCTATGATATTTATGAGAGGTACCGCTTCAATCCATTTTGTGAAATATTTTGTAGCTAACAGGATGAATTTGTGACCATTAGATGAAGAAGGATTTATCTTTCCTACTAGATCAAGACCCCATTGGAAAAAAGGCCAAGATGTTGCTAAAGCATGAAGTTCTCGTGGTGGTGCATGAATCAAATTCCCATATATCTGACATTGTTTACATGTTCAAGCTATCTGAAAAGAATCTTGTTCCATGGTTGGCCAATAATAGACCAAGCATATGAGTTTTTTCGAAAGAGTAAGACCACTTGAATGAGTGCCACAAATGCTATTATGAACTGCATGTAAGGCCTTCTCAGATTCTTCTTGTTCAAGACATCTTAAGAGAGTACCGTCCAAACCTCATTTAAATAGGGTATTCACGATGAGAGTAAAATGGGAGGATTGGTGAATAAAGTTTCTCTTTTGGTTTTTTGATAAGTCTAGAGGTAAGATGTTATCTTTCAGGTATGTGTAAGTTTGGCCATAGTGGGAGGAATCATGTCCAATAAGTTGATAGATGGTTTGGGAATCAAGACAATTAAAGGCGGGATGAAACAACTCTTCTACCAGGAATTCATAATGTTGTTGATTTTCCTGTGTCTATAATAGAGAAGAAAGTATAGCCATGGCATCTGCTACTTTATTATCATTTCTTGGAATTTTTTCAAAAGTTATTTCCACAAAGTACATCTTGAAATCATCCACTATCTTTTTGTAAGGCATTAGCTTTTCATCTTTTGTTTGATAGTCATCATTGATTTGATTGATGATGAGCTGAGAGTCTCCAAAGACCTGAAGTTGTTTAATGTTCCATTCTATAGCCATTTTGATACCTATTACCAATGCTTCATACTTTGCTATGTTATTTGTACATAGAAAGCTTAATTTGTGATCTTTTAGGATTGTATGACCTTGTGGTGTGATGAATAGAATTCCTGCTCCTGATCCATGTTGTGTATATGAACCATCAAAGTATAGTTGCCATGATTTTGTTGTGACTATTATGATATCAGAATCAAGGAATTCAATCTATAGAGGATGGTCATCTTGAAGTGGTGCATGTGCTAATTGATCTATGATGACTTGTCCTTTGATAGCTTTTCTGTCAACATATTCGATATCAAACTCGCTTAGAATCATGATCCATTTTGCTAGCCATCCTACCAATGTGGCTTTTCTGAGTAAATACTTTAGAGGATCAATTTTAGCTATCAACTTGATGGAGTGAGATAGTAAATAGTGTCATAGTTTTTGAGAAGCAAAAAATACTGCCAAGCATGCTTTTTCTATTGATGAATAGTTAACCTCGCATCCCACTAGTGTTCTGTTGATGTAGTAAATGGTTCATTCTTTTCCTTCCTTATTGTCTTCTGCAAGCAAAACTCCCAATGATACTTTGGTAGTTGATACATAGAGTAACAATGACTTTCCTAGAATTGGTGACATTAGGACAGGTGGTTGGATGAGATATGCCTTGATCTTTTTGAAGGCTTCTTCGCATTGATGGTCCCATTTGAAATGAACATGTTTGTGCAATAGGTGAGTGAATGGTTGACATTTATCTGCTAGTTGAGCCATAAATCTTCTGATTGACTGGAGTCTTCTTTGGAGTGATCTTAGTCGACTAATATTCTTGGGAGATGCCATTTCCATGATTGCTTTAACCTTAGCTGGATCTACTTCGATTCCTCTAGCTGAAACAATGTATCCTAATAGCTTTCCTGAAGTAACAAAGGTACATTTTTTAGGGTTTAGCCTTAGCTTGTATTGTTCTAACCTGTCAAAGATATTTTCTAGTATCTCTATATGTTCTTCTTTGTTGTAGGATTTAGCTAATATGTCATCCACATAGTCTTCCATGAATGTATGCATCATGTCATGAAATATAGTTGTCATAGCTCTTTGATATGTAGCACCTACATTCTTTAATCCAAAAGGCATGATGTTTGAGCAGAAAGTACACCATGGACATGTGAAAACTATCTTTTCTTGATCTTCGGGTGCTATTTTGATCTGATTGTATCTAGAGAATCCATCCATTAGAGAAAACATGGAGTGTCTAGCAATAAAATCTACAATGATGTCGATGTTAGGCAAAGGAAAGTCATCCTTTGGACATGCGTTATTAAGATCTCTGAAGTCTATGCATATTCTGATGCTTTTATCTAGTTTTGAAATAGGAACGATGTTGGATACCCATTGAGGATATCCTATAGGTCTAATGAATCTGACATCCAGTAATTTCTTTAGTTCTACTTTGACTAGGAGAGTGATATGCGGATGCATTTTCCTTAACTTGTGTTTGACTGGTTTGGCTCCTGGGCTAATATTTAAGTGATGCATAATAAGATCTAGATCTAACCCTAGCATATTTGCGTAGGACTAGGCAAAATTGATTTGCCATCGTTTGAAGAATTCCACATATTGTTGCATTTCTACCTCTGATAAAGATGTTGCTGGATGAAGAATCTTTGGTTTCTCTGTTGTGTCAATGTTAACTACCTCTATTGGTTCGATCAAAATGGATGACCTTTCTTGATAGTGCTCAGGTAAAGTGTCAAATCTCCCATCTTCCGGCACCTCAAGGAGGTTTTCACCATTAGATGCATCCTTTCTTTTTACTTTTTTCTGGTCTAATGTTGCCAAGAAATGGTTTTCAGCATTAGACCTGATATTGTTTTCCTTATTTTCACTTTTGTGACTAGGAGATTTGGCACCTACTTGAGTGGAAGATGCATTGCTGACATTCTTGGTGAGAGTTGTTATGGGTTTGATTGCGTTAAGATATACAGATATGTCATGGTCATTTGGAAAGGTATCAATAGTAGTATGTCCTTCATTTTCCCCATTAATAAGCTCAGGGTGGATTAGAGGTAGGGGATCTTCAGGTTGGTATGCTTCAAGGGTTTCAAGGGTCATGATGGATGTATCAAAGTTTTGAATATGTATTTTGATGTCTAGAATGGTACTCTCATCAGAATGACCTCGCATAAGAAGTTCTTGATCATCCTCGGTTAAGTCCAAGTTAGCTGAATGTGATTCTAATTCAAGTGAACTAGTTCTTCACATTTGTCTTGCACATGTGTGAACTACATCAACTCCTATATCTCTTTCAAAGCATTTTTCTTCAGCTGATTCTTCAAAGTGATAGGAATCCCATTCCCATTCATTAGAATCTGTATCACTGGTAGCCTACAATCTATAGATTTGATCATATAGCATTTCTTCTTTTTTTCTAGCTATACTTTTCCTTCTTTCATATTCAACCTCTTCAGGACTGAGATTGAGTTTTTTCAACTTTTCTATGAGTTCTCCTAGACTTATGTTAGCTTCTTTCTTGTTTTGATTGAGATTTAAGGCTGCTTGAGAGATGTTTTTATTTTGTTCTTCTTGTTGATTTGAAGCTTGTTTCTTTTGCCATTTTGTGTTTGCTTGTGTTTGTTGCTTAACTAATTTTTCTTTCCTTTCAATTGCTAGTTGTTCTTGTCTGTTTTCATATTCATCTTGTTGTTGACTACAAGATGTGTCTTCCAGTAGAGTGACTTATCCATACCCTAAACCTGTTTTGTCTATAGTCTGCTGAGTATGAGGTTGAATATGTTTTGAGATACCTTCTTTTCTTTTTCCTATAGGGTTTGTCCTAGTGTATCCAATCCTTCGAAGAATGTTAAATCCTTTTCCATACTTTTCTGTAGATATTCTGACATTTTCGACCTTTTGTTGAACTTATTCATCCTTGTATAACCACTATAGCACCTCTTTTTCTTTTGTTTCCTCTGATAAGGTTCCAACACTAATAAATGCTCCATCAAATATTAGAAGATGTTTCACAATTTGTTGTTGTTTAAAATTTGATGGTTTTCCCAAGGATTTAGGAGAGAATGGTAATTTTGATATTGAATATTCTCCATTCCCTTGATCTCTTAGCTGCATTTGTTTTTCCATGCTTGATAGAATAGATGAAAATGATTGTTCCTTTGATTGTGTGTTTGATGTTGTTTCCTCCCTATTATGTGGAACAATTACTTCTTGAGCCATTTTTAGATTGCTACAATATTGGAATGGATTTGTATCTATAAAGATTGTGATTTCTTGTCTGTCATAGGGGAATTTGACACATTAATGATAGGTTTATGGGACAACTTGCAAGTCATGTATCCATGGTCTCCCTAGGAGCACATTATATGATAGGTCCAATTCTAGAACCTAACATGCTGTGTCTTTTTGAAGAGGTCCCACTCTGATTGGTAATATCACAATTCCCTTGGAGGACCATTCTTCTTCATCATAAGTTTTTATGGTGATCCTTTTCTAGACATCAACTACATCTTCTGAATATCCTAAGGCTCTAACAAGACTCAATGAGCAAATATTTAGGCCAGCTCCACCATCTATTAGAACACATTTTACTCGGGTTTTGTGGATAAGGACTTCAATATGCAAAGGAGCATTGTGAGGATGTTGCAAGGACATGTCATCTTCTTTAGCGAATGATAAGCAAAGAGGGGTTGTGAGTTGTCCCACCATGGTTTGGAATTTATCGATATCAAGATCTTTGGATACTGTGGTATCTACTAATGCTCGTTCAAGAACTTCTTTATGTGCAGGTGAAAGTTTTAACAATTCTAAGATTGATATTTGGGTAGGTGTTTTCTGCAATTGTTCCACTAGATTGTATTGTTGTGTTGTAGCGGATGATGTGTTTGTTGTAGGTCCTGGCAAAACAACTTTAGCTTTGCTTCTAGTTATAGCATGAGCATGTTCTTGATTTTGTTTTTATTTTACTACAATCACATTCACCACATTGTCATATGTATGAGCGTAGTTTACCTTTTATTTACCCTTACCATTATTGGTTGTTGATGATTCACCTTTCTCATAGTTTGGAAGCAGAGTTTTAAAAGTTGTATGAGATTCATTTGTTGTATGTCCATCCACAATTTTTACTCTATTATCAATCATGTATTGTATGATATGTTTTAACTTTTGACAACTATCTATGTGATGTCCCTTGTTTTGATGGAAATCACAATACTGATTATTATTCCACCAAGGTGGTTTGATTTTAGGTTCGTAGTTCCCTTCTTCTGGTAAAGTGATCAATTTGTTTGCGAGAAGTGTTTTTAGTGCTGATCCAAGGGGTTCACCAATGTTTGTGAATTATCTTTGAAATAAACTTTTGATAGTTTCTCTTTGGTGATTGTTGTTTTGTTGTCCTGTTCTTGAGTGAGTGGATAGATTAAAAATTGGTTGTTTTGGTTTCACATTGTTGTTATCCACTATTCCATCATTGATGATATCTTGATTTCTATTCTAAAACTTTGGCTTGTCATTATGATTGTTATTATTGTTGTTGTTAGGTGGATGGGCTCCTTCTTTGTATATTTTCAAATCACCTTTCTTTATCATGACATCCTCCATTTGGATTTTGTTATCAACCATTTTTCTGAAACTTTGATTTCCTTGAATTTTTAAGTAATAACTCATTTGATCATTTAAGTTGTTGATGAATATGTCCATTTTTTCATATTCTGGCATTGCACGAGAATACCGTGATGTTAGGCATCTCCATCATTGTAATAATGTCATGAAGGGTTCTCCAATCTTTTGTTTAGTGTTACATAGGTCTAGCATTGTTACTTCATGTTGTATGTTGTAGGAGTATTGTGAAACAAACTTATCCACCAACTCTGAAAAATGATCTGATTCTAGATGGAAGTTTGGAGAACCATTCCATAGCTAGCCCAGTTAATCTTTTTGGAAATAGTCTCATTAAGTAGGTATCCTCATGTGCAAACTCCATACTCATTGTGTAAAATTCTCGTATATGATCTTGAGGGTCAGTGCTTCCATCATATTTTTTGTATCTCAGAGTTTCAAAACCTATAGGAAATCGTATCATCTTTAGATTTTTGTCGAAAGGATAAGGACACATTTCTTGAAGTGATTATCGTCTAACATTTCCTCTTTGCATCTCTTGGATTTGTGTTTGCATTGCTTGTAGTTGTTGTGTGAGAGTCATGATAGGATTATCAACATGATTTGTTCTCACATGACCATGATTTTTCATTCTAGGAGGATTGGGATCTCTTCTTGTTTCATCTCTAGCTCTTCTTGTATCCTCATTGAATTGAATGTTATTCAGGATTTTTACTTCATCTCTTCTAGGTATGCCGGTTTCTTCATTGGTTCTGGTGTTATTGGGAATTGATGTGTCATTCATGCGGAGACCAAAGATGTCCTCATATTGTTCATTTTTAGGGGGAGGGTCACTTTTCTTTTGTGTCAATTTATTCACATCAAAATCTTGGGGAAGTGTAGTACCAGATTTGGCTAACATTAGAAAGTATTTTTCATTTTCTTCCTTCAACAATTTCAGCATATATTTGTTGAATTGGGGATCTTTCTTGATGTCTCTGATGTTTTGTTCTATTATTTCTTCTTCAACTTGTATTTTATCTTCATGTTCCATGGTTATATGCTCTTCAAATGTTTTCAATGTTTCGATTTCAGTCTCTACGATCCTCTGTCTCTGAGTTATAGTTAGAATTGGCATACACATGTGTTATTTTGCTAGTATTTGAGTGTCCAAAAGGTTGTTTTGATAAGTGATCAACAGTCAATTTCAAGGCAATATAGTGATATGACACTAAAAGAGAATTCAAGTGTTTATAAGTTTGGAAGTTTTTCGATCTTTAGTTTAGGAGTGCAATGGTGATGATTTGATAAGAACCAAGTCCAGTAGGAATGATATATCCAATGATGTGGGACAAGATTATCTTGACCAAACATTTTAGTTTCGTGATAAAGGATGATTGATCCCGATGAGAAACTATTTGGAGTGATCAGTTTATCAAATAGGGTGATAATGCACTTTAGGATGTTTAGATCTTGAACTTGTTAAGGGTGAGCACTTTGAAAATCTTGAGGTGTTTATCTTCTGGAGTCTGATTTTGATGAGTGATAACTTGACCAAGCAAACCAAGCAAATAATCTAAGCATAGACTGACAAAATAGGTTTTTATATTTACTACAAATTGATTAGGTAGAAATGACCAATCTAAAATAGGCATGTAAGACATAGTTCTGGACTGACAAATGTAGAGTTTCGTACAATAGGTTATAAAGCCTGAAATGACAAGAGATATACTACAAAATGATAGACTAGTGATTTCATGTGTAAAGCAGTGTTTCATATGACATAGAATCTTGACTCGTATGACAGAAGATCAAGAAATACGATAGAGAATCCTGACTTGTACAACAGGGATTTGAATAGTGATAAAAAATTGTTTGCTTGTTTGAGTTTTGATCACTAAATTTTGATATTTTACTTTGGTTTTCCAGGTTTTAATTGTCTGATTTTTCAATTTAAGGATGAATACACAGCAAACACATGATGTGATACATGACTCTTAATCAAGCTAAAACCTAAGGAAGTTGGCTGAGAATGAAAACCTTTGCTTACTGACTTAGGTACACACCCAATAGCTAATGAAAATACAGCCGCTGAGTCTCATGCAATGGATTCTCAATGTCGTATTATCCAACTCCAAACACTAATGGGGACACGATATGGAAAGTGTCCTGGGAGAGTTACTATCTCTCTTGCACAAATATTATCACCTTTTCGGAGGTGAATCGGGTAGCTTATATTTTAACCAAAACTAGTAAGGGATCCATTCGGTGTGTCGGGGTATAAACTCAATTAAGAGGTCTCCTAGCCTTCAAAACCAATGTTTGATATACCCGAAGGTATGGAGGAGAGCTATTGCCGAGCACTGTCATTGCTTTGATTTTCATCAAAAACACATTTATTTAATAGTGGGTTGGATTACTTGGTGTTAACCATTCCCACTTAGGTCATTCCCCTCTCACTGTCCTTAAGGGCTAAGAGTTATTACTCCTTGAGAAGGAAAGCCTACTAAAGAAATGCACTAATGAAAGCAAAAGATGAGACTAGAATTCTGATCACCTAAGAAAGGTGAGAGCATACTCCCCTATCATCAAAGACATGAAATACATGATTGTTCATTCCTTTAGGAAAATTGAAGTGTGCCTAGAAAAATTTAATGAATACACAAAGTTTAGTTGGATTCATAGGCAACCTACAAAATAAATCCATTAGTAGTCATTGATTGTTTTTGAATTATGTCTTTGACAAGCGTATCTTCGTCAATCATCCTGCAGAAAAGAGTTAGGTTGCCAACAATCTCACAAGCTAGTCAGGGTTAGAATTAGTGAAATTCCGATTCAACTCAGAAAACCCTAACATGCAGTTTAAAAAAATCATTGATGCAGAAATTCGTATGACATGATTTATCAAATAGAATGACAAATATTTAGATTTCGCACAAAGACCAAAATGAACTTGTACGACATAGGATTTTGTAGCCAGAAATTTTTATGACACACATTTAGCTCTCATACGACAATGAAAAGAAGCTCATACGACACAGGATCAACTATCTTGCAATGAGTAAAATGTTTTCATACGGTAGAAGATCACCTGATATGAGCTAGGATGGCCTATCGTCCTAGCCTAAAAGGAAGTTTGTATGAGCTGGAAAAGCAACTCGTACGAATTTCCGAAATAGAGCTGGATAGAGATAAAGTTTGCTGAAGATTAAGAGGCCAAAAATGATGATTCCAACCCCACACTGGGTGCCAATATGTCATGCTCTGTGAAGTGTACCTATACTTGCAAACACAATGCACTCAATAAATCATTACAAGCAATGGTTAGTGAATTAAAACAATGAAATGTAAAACCATAGCTAATCGAATTATTGCCTCCTAGTTAATGCGAGTATAAAAAATGCTCTCAGATCTGATTATGCATATTCCAATGACTTGATTACACTTATATGGAGGATTTGAATGATGAAAATGCATGATCTAGCAAGAATAGCATGATTAAGCTATATGAGTTCATGATTATTCTAGAAAATAGGCTAGAATGAAGATGCAATTAAGCTAAAATTGAGCATGATAACATTGCTAAAGATTGATAAGCTATAAACTAGATGCCTTATAGTAAAAATGCATAAGATGAGAATGAGATGGGATAAATATTGCTCCAAAATGAGGTATATTTATAGGATTTCCCAAGGCTAGGGGTGAGGTGGCAAGAATCAATGGTCAAGATTGATTTGAAGATATCAATGGTTAAATTGGAGGAGGATGGCAAAGGGGGTTGGATTAAAGGGAACATATGTCATGTCTATGGTGACAAGTTTCAAGAGGCTTCTAGAAGAGGTTATATGAAAGGGAACACTTAGTGACAAGTGTCACAAAGGTTCTAGAAGATGTTGGATGAAAGGGGACATGTGGGTAGGTAGAATGTGTTAGGTTTAGAAGTGGTAGAAGTTAGGAGAATTTGAATTTAAAAATTCAAATAATAGGAAAAGGCTAATTAATTTCAACAACTCATAATTGATTTGCTTTAATTAATTAAAGGATTTAGAAGAAATGATTTTGATGGGGGGAATTAATTAATTAAAGGGGTGAAATGAACCTACTAAATAAATCCTTAGATTTATTAATAAGTGGATGAAAGGGCAATTTTAATCAAATTGCTTAGTGAATTCAATTAAATAGGGAAGGGGGATTAATTAAAAATTTGCTTATTTAATTAATTATCTTCAGACCATTTTTAGGTGTATACATTTAACATTGATGGTTTCTACTGGTTGGTATAACATGTTGCATTGGTCTTAGTTGAATTTCCAATGGATATAATTGATTGGGAATTTGAAATAGGTCCATGCTATGTAATGTAAATCATAATATTGGTATGGTGGTATCATGTGATGTAATTTTTGTAATTATGAGTTGTGGGTTTAGGGTTTAGCCGACCTTGTTTATCAAGGTTGATGATCTGTATATAGGTGATATATTCATGTAATATTTATGGTATGGATATGGTTGCATTATCAAAGAGTAGTTTATGTGTGAACAAGGTTATATCATTCAACAAATGTTTGAGGAGAGTTTGGTACTGCAAGATAGACATATGTGCTTAACCAGAATTATATCAAGCATTAGGAGATTCTATTTCCATAGTTCATTTCCTCATAATTGTAGTTCGATGTTTATGTAAGCTAGTGAGACTTCCCTTTTGTGATGAGAAGTGTGTTCTATGTGGTTGGCCTAATTGCAAGTGCAATCCCCATTGTAATATTTCACATACTGCTGCAAAATGATTATCTCATTGTTGGTAGGGTTTCGCAACATGGTTTTTCCCTTAACTAGGTTTTCCTCGTCAAAAATATTGATGTTATGTGTTCTATACTTTCATACTTTATCTTTCACTATGTTGTTTATATTGTGCTCTGGTAGAAGGTTTATAATTTGCAAAAAAAATTAACTTGTGGAAAACTGATTCACCCCCCCCCCCCTCTTAGTTTTCCTTTAGTTTATTCCAACAATTAGAATAAAAAATTGTTAATAATTGTCATTAGATCCGGGTCCTCTCTGTAGAAGCTTAACCACTTGAGGAGATCTAATGGCATCAAGTTCTACATTTAATCCCTACCTAAAGAAGAGTTCCAAATTTGATGGTACAAATTACCAATTATGGAAGGAATGAATGAAGATTCATATGAGATGTCTTGGAGAAGAAGTTGTGGAGATAGTAGAAAAAAGATATACACCTCATTAGCCTAATTTTGGAACTCTGACACTTGGTAATGAACATAAGAGAGTTGATAATGATGTCCAAGATAAAAAAGAATTGTTAAGTTCCCTATCTAATGAGAAACTATTGAGTGTCGTAGAGATGGAAAAAGCAAAGTAGATCTGGTTGAAGCTTGAAACTCTATATGAAGGAAACCAAGCAGTAAAGATTGCAAAACTTGAAGGTTTCCGAGTGAGATATGGAAATTTGAAGATGGAAGAAGATGAGAATATAAGTTCTTTCATGGATAGAGTGAATGCGATTGTAATGGGAAGTAAATTCTATGGTAAAATAGTTAATGAGGATGAGATAGTTTCAAAAATTCTGAAAGTTCTACCTGAGGCTTACAAGATGAAAGCTACTGCAATAAATAAACTCTGGACTATGTCAAATACCCTTATTACCAAAGATACATTACTTGGGAAATTAACTTCTTTTGAACTTGAGGAACTTGGAGATAAGAATGCTACTAAAATAGAGACTCCATTTAAAGCATCTACCTCCAATAAGAATAAGATAGATTGGAAGGAGTTATATGCTAAGGAGTTGGAAGACATTGAAAGAGAAGACAAAGAACTTGAAGAGTTGGAAGCCCTAATTTCCTGGAAGAATCCCAAAAGAAGTATGAAAAAAAGTTCCTTCTAAATGTTTTTCATGCAATAAGATTGGTCATCTTTCTTCTAGATGTCCTGAAAGAGCTTCTCAGAATCATGAAAGATTTATGAGGAATTATAAACCTAATACAAAATGATAGATCAAACCTAGATATAGAAGGAATAAGGACAAATCCTATTATTATGCTAGTGATGATGATTTTGGTAATATAGATGATTCTGATGATGAAGAACCTATAAGTGGATCTGTTAATGGAAGCTCGGGAAAAGATTGGGTCTTTATTGCTATCAAGGATAAATCTATGGAGCCTATGAATGATACAAATCATACTAAGGAGAAATATCTAGCTACTAAAATTGAAGCAAAAGATGAATGGGTTATAGATAGTGGTATCTCACATCGCATGACCGATGATAAGAGGAAATTTCCAACTCTGGAATAATTTTATGGTGGAATAATCAGATTTGGAGACAAGGTATGCAGGATCAAAGGAAAAGGGACAATATCCTTGGATGGTAAGACTAATACTGACAATGTTTACTATGTTAAAGGTTGAAGAATAGTCTCTTGACTGTGGGTTAGATGGTGAATAGAGGATTTAATTTGTAATTCAAAGATGGAAAATGCAAGATTATCAATAGATCTCGATTGGAAATTGCATTTGGTACTCAGACCAAATGAAGTATTTTTAATTTGAACTCTGGTGAGAAGGCCTGCTTGATTTCTTAGATTGATAAAAGATGGATTTGGCATAAAAGGATGTGTCACGTGAATTTTGATTACATAGTGAAGATCAATTCAACTCAGGTTGTCAGAGATTTTCCCAAGATCACCAAGCCTCATAATCTGGTATGTAGAGAATATCAAATGGGTAAGAAAGTCAAAACTTCTTTCAGAAGAATACATGATATATCTAACAAAATTCTTGATCTTATTCATATTGATCTATGTAGATCCACAATGACAAAAAGTTTTCAAGGTGATAGATATTTTATGTTGCTTATTGATGATTACTCTAGAATGATGTGGGTTGCATTTTTGAAAGAAAAATCAGAAGCTCTTGAGAAATTCAAAATTTTCAAAGCTATGGTTGACACAAAAACATGATTGAAGATAAAATGCTTAAGAAAATATCAAGGCAGTGAATTTACATTTGGTGAGTTTAACAATTTTTGTGAGAAGCATGGAATCCGAAGGAAATTGTCTGCACCTAGAACTCCACAGTAGAATGGAATAATGGAAAGGAAGAACATAACTATCTTAGATGCTACAAGGACAATGGTGATGGAATCCAAATTGCCTGATATTTATTGGAGAAAAGTTATCAATATTGTGGTATACACTTTCAACAGAGTACACATCAAAGGTGATACCGATAAGATTCTTTATGAATTATGATTTAGTCATACTTCTACTATTAGGTACTTTAGAATTTTTGGAATTAAATGCTATATCAGAAGAGATGATGCATTAGGGAAATTTGATCCTAGATGTGATGAAGGAATATTTTTGGGTTTTATACTAAGAAAAAAACATATATATGTTATAACAAAGGATTAGAGAGGATAATGGAAAGCATAAATGTCAAAGTGGATGAGAAAAGCAATTATCAGATCAGATCATATGACTATGGATCGGAAGATGAAATTGTCAAGTGGGAACTGGTTGTGTAGGAATTAGTTCAGAGTACTAATCCAATTACTCTGGTAACATTAGAAAATTCCACAGTGACTACTGAAGAGCATAAAGAGTCAGAAAGTCAAAATAATCCAAAGGCTCCAAAGTATGTTAAGTTGAATCATTCTAAAGATCAGATCTTCGAGATAAGAGGAAAGGTGTGATGACAAGAAGAAGGTTAGTTGTTGAAGAGGTATGTTTAATTTCTCAAATTGAACTAGAATTATTTATTGAAGCATGTAAAAATGAGAATTGGATGAAAGCAATGGAAGAGGAATTGAATCGGATAGAAAATAATAACACATGGGAATTGGTTCCTAGGCCTAAAGATAAAAGAGTTATTGGAACTAAATGGGTTTTTAGGAACAAATTAAATGAAGAAGGTCATGTTGTAAGAAACAAAGATAGATTGGATTTCAAAGGTTACTCACAAAAAGAAGGAATTGATTATGATGAAACTTATGCTCTCATTGTAATAATTAAAGTGGTAAGACTATTTCTTGCCTATGTTGCACACAAGAGATACAAGGTATATTAGATGTATGTAAAATTTGCATTTCTAAATCGAGATCTTGATGAAGAAGTCTACATTGAGCAGCTTGGTGGATTTTCTTTATCAGAGGACAACAACATGGTTTGTAGTTTGAAGAAATCCTTATATGGATTGAAACAAGCTCCTAGAGCCTCGCATGCTAGCTTGGATAAATATCTTTCAAAGCTCAATTTTAGCAAAGGTAATGCTGATAGTAACATACTATAAGATTGACCATGATGATATACTAATCATTGAGGTCTTTGTTGATGATATCATTTTTGGATGAGAAGAAAGTCTATGCATGATATTTTTTGATGACATTAAGAATGAATTTTAAATGTCTATGATTGGTGAGATTAATTTTTTCTTAGGTTTGCAGATTACTTAGACCAATAAAGGTATTTTCATTTGTCAAACTAAATATGTCAAGAAATTGCTTAAGAAATTTGGACTTGATAACTCAAAACCTATTGGAACCCCTATGATAACAGGTTGCAAATTGTCAAAAGAAGATGAATCTCCTAGAGTGAACCCAAGTAGATACAAATCAATGTTTGGTGGATTACTATACTTAACTCAGACTAGACCAGATATAATGACTATTGTCTGTATTGCTTCTAGATTTTAGTCAAATCCAAGAGAAAGTCATGATATTATTGTTAAAATGATATTTAGGTATTTGGCAGGAACAACATATTATGGGTTATGATATCCAAAGGATGATGATTTAGGATTATGTGCCTATACTAACTCTAATTGGGCAAGAGATGTTGATGACCAAAAGGGTACTACAGGTGGGGCATTTTTTGGAATAGATTATTCTCATGACTTAGCAAGAAACAATCATGCACTTCATTATATATTGTTGAAGCTGAATATGTAGCTGTTGCAACTAATTACACTCAGATCTTATGGATGAAGTAGATGTTGAAGGATATAATAGTAAGTTATGATGAGCATATTGTTATTGACTATGATAATACAACTATTATTGATATGTCAGAGAATCTGGTATTTCATTCCAAATCAAAACACATATCTATAAGATATAATTTTTTGAAGGAAAAGGTTGAAGAAAAGGAAGTCAGATTGGTTTATGTACCCACTGAAGAATAGATTGTAGATATTCTAACTAAATCATTACCTAAAGATATTTTTGAATATCTCAGAGATTAGCTTTGGGGTCACAAACCCTTTGGAAGAGACTTAGTGATGCAGGGATGCATCAATCCAGTGAGCTTATCAAAAATATCTTCTCATTCGGGTTGAGAGGATAATGTTGCTCCTTAGGGGGAGTAGTTAGTTGTTTGGTTTGGCAGTATCAACCGTTTGTGTCAAAGGGGGAGAGTTGCTCATATGAAAAACAAAAATCTTAGGGGGAGAGATATTTCAAATCAATGTTGGGAGATTGGTTGGCATTTCTTGGCACTTGGATGTTTTCCACATCGAGTGTTGCCATCAATGCCAAAGGGGAATATTGTTAATAATATGCATGAATTAACTATGTGTTTTCATTGATGTCAACATTGTCTTGGTTGGTTGTATTGGTGCCCAAAACCACAGATTGGAAAACCCAAAGACTTGCCAACTCCTTAGGAAATCCAATTAGCCTTGGCCAACGAACAGGGATGGTCGAAGACCAAATCCCTCTGCACTTTAGGCTCCACAAGACATAGGTGGGTGTACCCTTCCCTCTCAAGCACAAAAGAGTTATTTAAATGTGGATTTAATCCTCTAAGAAAGTTTACATAAATGGCAAATTAGTGTTCTGCAACTATGCTATATCATGTGCTTTAGTTGAATACTTTGAAAACTGAAAACTGAATATGAATAAAAGTGTATGTTAAAGATATTGTATATTGAAAATGAAATGCTTTCAAGACTTGAATGAAATCTGCAAGGATTAGATTGAATAGGATATGGAAGAATGTTTCTCTATAAGGACCTTATGCATACAAATCAAAATCTTAGAAATAAATAATAGACCAGTGCCTCTATCCAGGAATATGCATGATACTTTGTGGACAAATAATTCAATTAAACTCTTGAGATAGTTTTCAGGCAACTTGTAACACAAGACTATCAATACAGAGGTTCCATTAAGTGCTATAAGAACATGAAGAAGCAAATCTTATATTCAATTATAGCAACTTGTGGTGCCACATTGTATTAAACCCTTTATCAGATTTATCAAGAGGACAAAATGAAATTCATCAACACAAAAGTATACATGAATTCTGGAATTGAAACAGCGAATCTTGTATATTAATTTTTGGAGAGTGAATGCATACAATAGCTACACTTACAGATACTCCATTACATAGTGATTTCTCAAAATGATGCTTCCATTCCTACAAACTTCTCCAATACAGACATCCCATAGCCCCTACTAGCAGCCTGACAGATTGTGAATTGTTCTGGATCATTTTTCTTAATTGAAAAAGACTCCCTATAAATACCTAATCCAAAAGACATATGTGAAAAGACACACCCTTTCACATACCAATTGTTTTTCCAAAGGACACACCCTTCGGTTTACAGAGATAATTACATTTGAATCCCTAAAATACACATTAAATAAAGCTTCAATAATATATCCTTTATCCTCCACTTTGATAATACTTCCCATAAATATTCAATATCTCCTGCACATAAAATAAACCAATCAAATCCCTTATTAATTAAAGATTAAATATATTCCACTTTAGATTAGGCAATAATCATTTTACCCTATGCAAAATACTCATTTACAACAATTCACTTAAATCAAAGTATTAAACACTTGTAAATATTTATTCCAATAATAGTTTTTATTAAATAATATAAGGTAAAAGATTTTGTACAGTAAGTAAAAGAAAATACTTCCCTTAAGATAAAGTTACAATACTTTCTCACCTTTTGGTAATCTTTAATTTGGATCGGAAATATTATATCATATAAAGTAACCTTTGCAAAAACCAATCAAGCATTAAATGACTCACCCTAATGAATATGTTCAAATTATTTACCTAGGGTGAAAATAATATGTATATGGAAGGATCACTTAAATAAATAAATGCTTTTCATCATTTTACTTATGGTAAAAGTACATTTTCTCCAAAATAATAATAATCAGTCTTTGATCTTGCATAAAATCAACCCTAATATATACATGTTCCATTTTATTCACTTAGGGTGAAAAATATAAATGATCAAATGATAATATCAAAATGCGAAAATTTATTAGGTCATTAAATTAAAGAATTAACCATGGTAAAAGAACTTATAAAATATAACTTTCTTTGTGATAAAATATATCCCTTTATAACCTCTCAAAAGGTAATTTCAAAAGATAATATTGAAAACTATTATTATCCTATCAAATGTTGTAAACAAGATTTCTTTTGCCAAGGTGCTCTTGAAAATCATCAAATTATAATACCAAAACATTAAACTAAATTTCTTGAGTAAGGGATACTTCCTGCTAATATGCACCCAAGAAATATAATTTTTGCTTATAGTATCCTGCACAAAACATAAAAAAAATCAACTAGCTTGATAGGCCATATGTTCCTATTTCATAGGGATATATTTAATAAAATCATTCATAATATTTTCCCCCTAAAGAGACATATGATCTTTGCACACAATTAGGGTAAAATATTTCTAGTAAAATATGATATTAACATAAAACTCCAAAAGTAAATGGAAACTTCTTGAGTAAACATTCAAATAAGGATATTAAAGATTTGAGAGTGTTTTTACTTTCACTTGAATAATTTCCTAAGTAACAAAGAATTTGCCATAATAACCTCTTGAAATTAATTTTACCTTTAAAATAATAAATCAAAATCAAATGATTAAAACATACCTACCTCCGCTTGATAAAAATACATTACCTTGGAAAATATTCCAGAATAGATTTTCATCTTGAAGGCAAACTCAATTTGGTTGGAAATAATTTAGCACATGGGATGCATACTTGCAACAAACCGATCAAACCATTAACTACATGATAAGATGGTTTACCCTAATATAAATTATTCAATTTATTAACTCTAGGGTGAATAATATGCATATGAAAAGATTAAAAATCCACTTAAATAAACAAATGCTTTTTATTATCTCCACTTGTGATTTGAAACATTTCACACCTTTGAAACATTTTTCAAAATAAGATCCATTTATATGAAATAACGTTTTACCTTAATATATATTTTACCAATGTTTTAGGGTAAAAATAATTTATTTAAATCACATATTTAAAAATGTATTTCCACATTTCAAGATTACTTTAATAAATTAAAATCTTGTGGAAATATTTGCAAATTATTATCCATAGTAATTTACCTTAATAAACATTTTCAAGTAATACAATAGAGCAATTGGTAAAAGGGGAGGGTAGGTATGGGTAGTTAGGAAGGTTGGGTTGAGAGGTTGAGTGTTCAACACCCTCTCCCTGTCCTTTTGTAAAAATATATTTTATTTTTAAATCATTTATATGCAAAATATAATCACATTGGAAAAAATATTCTTGGGTAAGATATACTCCTCGTAGAATAATTTTTTGATTGTCCAACCCGGATAATTTTAGGTTCCACCAGGTTGTTGACCTATTTCCATTGGACATGGTTTTGGTTGAGTTTATCAGAGATTTTGATCCAGTATGATCAGATTATTGGATTTGGTTTTGGATGCTTATTCAGGATGATTATATTATTGTCATATTCAGTTGGTTCATGATTTGGTTCTCTAGAAGCTATCACTTATTTTCTAGTTTGCTGGTTGATATTCTTGGTACCGGTTGGCGATACAAGTTGGTGATATTTGATAAAATAGATAATTAGTTTTGGTACAACTTCTAGAAATGATTCATAATGTGTTGAAGGTGTTCTTGATCATGCCCTAATTGTTTTGTGGCTTTGTATTGGCTGGCGTCATGATTGGTTATCCTATTTGGATCCAGTTGGTTATTCTGTGTTAATAACACTAAGGGTTTCTACCGGTTGGCATAACATGTTGCATTTTGTCTTAGTAGAATTTTTGGTGGATATAATTGTTTGGGAATTTGAACTAGGTCCATGCTATGTAATGTAAATTATAATATTGGTTTGGTAGTATCATGCGATATAATTTTTGTAATTATGAGTTATTGGTTTAGGGTTTAGCTAACCTTGTTTATCAAGTTACTGATTTGTATATATATGTGATGTATTCATGTAATCTATATGGTATGGTTGTGTCTGTACTATTAGAGAGTGGTTTATTTGAGAACAAGGTTATATCATTCAACAAAGGTTTGAGGAGAGTTTGGTATTGCAAGGTAGACATTTGTGCTTAACCAAAACCGTATCAAGCATTAGGAGATTTTATTTCCATAGTTCATTTCCTCTTGATTGTAGTTTGATGTTTATCTAATTCAGTGAGACTTCCCTTTTGTGATGAGAAGTGCATTGTAGGTGGTTGGCTTGATTGCAAGTGCAATCCCCATTGTATAATTTGACATAGTGATGCAAAAGTATTATCTGACTATAGGTAGGGTTTCCCATCGCGGTTTTTCCCTTAACCAGGTTCTCCACATCAAAAATATTGGTTTTGTGTGTTTTATACTTTCATGCTTTATCTTTCATTGTGTTTTTTTCATTGTGCTTTGGTAGAAGGTTTATAATTTGCAAAAAATATTTAACTTGTGGAAAACTAATTCACCCGCCCCTCTTAGTTTTCCTCTCGTTCATTCTAACAATTGGAATCAGAACTTATTAATAGAAATGTCTTTATGTCTTGGTGAAGGTGTCTTGTGATCTTGTTTGAGACTTTGTTTTTGATTTTCAATTACTTGTTGTTCCATCTTATATAGTCATTTTAGCATTCCTTGAAGTTAGTCACTCTTGATATCATGAATTTGTCTCTCAAAAGGGGCCATTGATTCATTTTATTGGATTTGAAAGCCATATATTTCTCTCTTCAGTTCTTGAATTTGTCAAGCCAAGGTAGCCATTGGAATATGTGATAGTTCTGATCTTTGACCTAGGACAATGTATGAAACTCTAGATGGAATAAAAACTGCAAAAGTGCAGACTCAACTATATTATAAGATGCTTATGACATGAGGCTCTAAATGAGGTACTAACGACCAATGGTGAATCGAGTATGATAAAATGTAAGGATTCAAGGTAACTCTAGGTCTAAAGGAAATTGTGGTGTAAGTTATTACTTGTCCTATGATTAAGCTTCTACCGAAGGATCTAGCTCTAATACCAATTGTTAGCTGCAATCAAGAAGGAAGAATGAGAGGGGGGTGTGAATCAGTCTTCACTGAAAATTAGATAATCAAACACCAAAACATAAACTGATAAACTACAACAACTGAAAGATAAGAAAACAAACAACACAACACACAACACCAAGATTTTTGATGTGGAAAACCTGGTCAAGGGAAACACACGATGGGAACCTACCCGCAATAAGATGATACTCTACATTAGTATGTGAAAATATTTCAATGGGGAATGCACATGCATTTAGGCACACTACCTAGATCTCATTGCTCAAAAGATATATGCCCAGAAGGCTACAACCTTTAGGGAAGTCTCACTAACTTACAAAATGAATCGGACTACAATCCGAAAGAAATGAACTACAATAGTAGCATCTACATATGCTAGATGACAGTTCTGGTTAGGCATAATTGTCTCCTATGCAACATCGATCTCACCACAACACTTCATTGAATGATATATTTCTTGTTCATACACTCAACTCTCACTAATAGTGCAAACATAATACCAAAACCTATATTACATAAGTACATCACCTATATATATAAATCAGCCCTGATAGTAAGGTCGGCTAAACCCTCAACACTCAACTCATAAATGCAAAAATTACATTACATAATACAAGGATTGACCATGCGACCAATATTATGATTTATTAGATAGGATGGATCTAATTTGAATTCTCAAATGATCATATCCACCAAAAATTGTGCCAAGATCAACCGCAACATGCTACACCACTAGAAATACCACATAACACAAATTATCACTGGTTGATAGAAATCACCAAAACAAATAGAACATGATTAGGAAACACTAGCAAACACATTATAATCATCTAAAATAGTTGCACCAACTCCACCTTTCAAATCTTCATCGATAAATGTCTCAAAGCTCAAAAACACAACCAAACAACAATTGTCATGAAGAAAGATAACTTGTAGGTCAACAAATCATGAAGAATTTAAAGATAAGATATACAAGATCATCTTAAACAACATCCCAAAGTCTCTAAACAAGATCTAATCATTCTGAAATATACCAGAGGGAATACTGACAAGAACACAAACATGAACACCAGGAACCAGTAACCAAAGAATAGCAAACTAGATAAAAAAATATTCCCAAACTCACTAGAATAACACACAATAATATGTTGACATCAATGACAACAACATATCCAAATTTAACAACCAAAGCTAACAAATGATAACAATCTCCCCAACAATCTCAACAACTCAACAATCTGCCCCTTTGGCATTGATGGCAACATATGAATGTGAAAAACAATAAATGCAAAGAAAGAAGATATCACCAACAGACTCCCTCTAAAATCAAGATAGATAATGTTGTTTTTCACATGACCTCTCCTCCTTTGGCAGAAATGCCAAAGGTCTCCAAAAAAAAAAACCAAACACACTCTCCCCCTTGAATATGAAATACAAATCTCTCTCCTCAAAAACACAAAAACATGAATCCATCACAACCAAATCAACAAACTACTCCAATAGAGGAGCAACATAACCAAATCAATCCAGATAAAAATATTAAGGATCTTAGATCTACTGGATCGATGCAATTAAATGCTTCTAGTTATCATCAAGAGGGGTAGTTACCCCTAGCTTATCTCTCTAATAGACAAATGTATCTTTGGGCAAAGGCTTAGTGAAAATATTAGCAATTTGTTCCTTCGTAGATACATATTCCATCTTCACCTTCTCTTCATTGACCTTCTCTTTCAAGTAATTGTATTTGATCGATATATGCTTAGTCTTTGAATGTTGTACTTGGTTCTTTGACATGCTTATAGTACTAGAATTATCACAGTATACAATAGTCGGATCATCATAAATAATTTTGATATCTTTCAACATTTTCTTCATCCAAACTATTTGAGTGAAATTACTAGCAACAACAATGTACTCAACTTTAATAGTAGATAAAGATACTGAATCTTGTTTCTTGCTAGCCCATGAAACCAAATTTTTACCCAAAAAGAATGCTCGAATGGTAGTACTCTTCCAATCATCTATATCACCTATCCAATCTGCATCAATGTAAGCACATAACATGAAATCATCTTTCTTAGGATACCATAATCCAAAATCCATAGCTCCCTTAAGATATATGAATATTATTATAACAGTAGTAACATGACTTTCCTTCGAATCAGCATGATATCTAGTAGCCATACATACATCATGCATAATGCCAGGCCTAGTCTAAGTAAGATATAATAATCCACCAACCATAGATCTGCACAAACTTTGATTAGCTCTAAGAGATTCATCATATTTAGATAATTTACAACTAGTCACCATAGGAGTTCCAATCTGTTTGGAATCATCTAGTCCAAACTTTTCCACAATTCCTTCACATAATTAGTTTGAGATATAAAGATACTTTTTTTTGTCTGTGCAATATGAAAACCTAAGAAAACTTTCATCTCACCAATCACAGATATTTCAAATTCTTTTTGCATATCACCAAAAAACTTCATACTCATATCATCATCACCACCAAAAATAATGTCATCAACAAAGACTTCAACAATCAAAATGTTATCATTTTCTATTTCAAAGTACAAACTACTATCAACAGGACCTTTAGTGAATCCTAATTTCAACAAGTATTTATCTAATCTAGCATACCAGGGTCTAGGAGCTTGTTTTAATCCATAAAATATTTTCTTCAACTTGCATACCATATCACCATCATCTGATAGTAAAAATCCATCAGGGTATTCAATGTAGACTTCTTCATCTAGATCACCATTCAAAAATGCAGATTTGACATCCATCTGATATACTTTGAAATTTTTATAGGAAGCATAGGCAAGTAACAACCTAACAACTTCAATTCTAGAAATTAGAGAAAAAATTTCTTCATAATCAATTCCTTCTTGCTGTGAATACCCTTTGCAGACCAGTCTAGCTTTATTTCTGACTAATTCACCGATTTCATTCAATTTGCTCCTATAAACCCATTTAGTACCAATAACATTTTTATCCTTAGGTCTAGGCACAAGTTGCCAAGTATTATTCTTTTCAATCTGATCTAATTCTTCTTCCATGGACATTATCCAATTCTCATATTAACAAGCTTCAACAACATCTTTAGGTTCAACTTTGGATATTAAACATACCTCTTCTGCAGCTAACCTTCTTCTAGTCATCACACCTTTATTCTTATCACCAATAATCTGATTCTTAGAGTGATTTAATCTAACATACCTCAGAGTCTTCTGATTCTTAGATTCCTGCACATCATCACTAGCAACAACAACATCCAGGTTAATAGTCTCTATCTCTATCAGAACAATCTTCTTAGGTCCCTCAAGATGAATAGGAGCTAAAACAATATGGTGATCTTCACCATAAGATCTGATCTCCTATCCAAGGTTCTCATCCACCTTCACACATGCACTCTCAATAATCTTTCTCAGTCTCTTGTTATATCACTGATAGGATTTACTCTTTGTGGAGTATCCCAAAAGGATACCTTCATCACTTCTAACATCAAACTTTCCAATGTCCACATCTCTCTTGATATAACATTTTCTACAAAAAACATTGAAATATTTCACAGTAGGAACATGACCAAACCAAAGATCATATGGGGTCTTAGTAGTATCACTTTTGATATGAACTCTATTAAATGTGTAGACTGTAGTTCTAATGGGTTCTCTCTATTAGTTCTTCGAAACATTTCTTTCAATCAACATAGTCCTTGCAGCATCCTAAATAGTATGGTTCTTCCTTTCAACAACTCCATTTTGTTGTGGGATCCTCAGAGCAAAAATTTGTCTTCTAATTCAATGAATCTCATAGAAAGAATTGAACTCATCGAAACAAAATTATCCACCTTTGTTAGATCTTAGACACATCAGCTTCAATCTAGACTCTGTTTCAACTTTAGCTTTGAATATCTTGAATTTCTCAAATGCTTTTGATTTCTCCTTCAAAAAGACAACCCACATCATCCTGGAATAATCATCAATTAGTAGCATAAAATATCTATCTCTTTCCACACTTCTAAAATTTGTAGGTCCACATAGGTCAGTATGCACAAGATCCAACAATCCATCTAATGTATATTATTTGTTCTTGAAATAAATTCTTGTTTCCTTACCCAACTAACATTCCTTACATACCAGATTAACAAGTTCAACAATCTTAGGTAGATCTCTAATAGTGTGTGTAGAACTAATCTTGATCAGTGAATCAAAGTTAACACGACATGTTCTTCTATGCCATAGCCAACTCTCATCTATTTTAGCAATCAAATGGCTTTTCTCACTAGCATTGAAATGAAAAGTGTTACCTTTAGTCTTAGTCCCAGATGCAAGCTCTATACTAGAGGCATTCAAGATTTTGCATTTACCATCCTTGAATTGGAGATTATAACCCTTCTCCACTATTTGTCCAACACTCAAAATATTATGCTTCAAACCTTCAACATATAAGATATCGTCAGTGTTATGCTTACCATCAAAATAAATAGAACCTCTCTCATAGATTACATAGGATTTGTCATCTCCAAATCTAACTATACTACCATCATACTTTTCCATACTTATAAATTTTCATTTATCAATGGTCATATGCTATGAACAACCATTGCCATTCACCGGTACACTCTTTTCTTCAACTTTTGCAGCCAAAGGTTTTTCTTCAACATAACCACTAGTGGAATCGATAGAGATAGGTCCATCTCCTTCTAATTCTTCATCTATAACACCTTCATCTATAGCATAACAAAAATTCTTTTGGTTCCTAAACTTCCAGTTAGACTTATAAGGCTTATCATACTTCTCATGCTTCTCATATCTATCATTCCTATCATACTTATCATGTTGGAAATATTAATACCAGAGAAAAGCATAATTAAAGATAAAACAAGCAAGAACAGTACTCATGACACCAATATTTTCACGTGGAAAACTCGGTAAAGGGAAAAACCATAGTGAGAAACCCTACCTGCAATCAGATAATACTTTTGTAGAAATATATGAAATAATTACAATGGGCATTGCACTTGAAATTAGGTCAACAGCCTAGAGCTCACTGCTCATCACAAAAGAGAAGTTTCATTGACTTACAAAATATCGAACTACAATCCAAAGTAAATGAACTATGAAAGAAGCATCCACGTATTCTTGATATAGTTTCGGTTAAGCACAAATGTCTATCCTTCAATACCAAGTCCTTCTAATCCCTTCACTAAAAGATATGACTTTATTCACACATAAAATATTTGTTGACCACAATGTACCACTGAGAGGGGGATGAATCAGTGGTTCTTAAATTATTTTCCCTTTTAGAACAACCTTAGAATACAACTATTATCCTAAGCACTAAATAGTCAAACTGATAAGACAAATGAAGATACCAAAAGAGACAATCACACAAATGCAACCCACAACACTAGATGTAAGAGGAAAACCCAATATCGGAAAAACCTCAGTGAGAAATTTTGCTGGAGACTACTGCTAAAATCCAGCATCACAAGTAAAACACTGAATTATAAAGATTTAGGGCACCAACCCAAGGAGCACCAACCCCTACTGATTTAGAGAACAAACCTCTACACCAAACTCCAACTTGATGATGTATAATGAATTAAAATTTGTTAGAATCAATGATAGTCCCAAAGACACTGAGAGGGAGGGGTGAATCAGTGTCTAACTGGTTAATAGAATATTTAAACTTATTAAGAACTTTGTATCCAAAAATAGTGTACCGGTAAATAAGAATTAATGTAGCAAATAAGAATAACAGAGACAACACAGAGAACACACCATAACACAAGATATTAACAAGGAAACTAGGTCTGGGAAAAACCTCGGTGGGATTTGTGACCCACAATATTCAGTCACTAGCCAATGAATAAATATTACTTACAATGAGGGGCCTACACATGCAAGAAGGCTAGTAGCCTAGAGCTCACTTCTCAACTACAAAATGGAAGTCTTGCTAACTTACAAAATGGATTATCAAAATCCAATACAATGTACAGCTTCAGATCAGCATCAACTATGTCAGGTTAAGTACTACTTTAAGCTCAGTCTATAATCAAAACCTTCACTATCAACTATATCACCTTATACAAAATATTATCTATATTCTCTCTCATCATATCTTCATGTCAAAATGACCTATACGATATCATACATATGTATGAGTCTTTTACAATATGTCATGTCAGCTTATACAAGAGAAAATTACATTATAAAACAATAAACAAAAGTTTATTCCATGTCGGCTTGAGTGTCGGTATGCGTTATTGTTGTTGCCAATGAAGTGCCTGTCGGTGTATGTAGAAGTCCATTACCAGTGCCGATAACTATCGGTGGGTTGTCAGGTGATTGGCAGTTGGTTGCCATCAATGACAACATCAACTATTCTCATAAGAATGTAGAATGCCAACAATCTCCCCCTTTGGCATTGATGGCAACACTCATGAGAAAAATACAAAAACCGTTTAAAAAACTGAAGTCCAAAAAGTTTCCAAAAAGATGTGCTGCCCCTCAGCAAATGAATAAGAAATTTTTCTCTCCACTACTCCCCCTTTGACATCAATTACAAAGGTCAAAAATTGTCAAATGAGTGCAAAAATTTCACCTCTTCCAACCTTGCCTATCCTCGATGCTGGAGGTGGGAGCACATTTGTCCTCCTCCTCTGAGCTGGTTGCCTCGCCTCATCATCACCCCCCACCATAGCTAGCAACTCCCCCACTCTCCCCTCTCCACTAGCTCTGATAGCCAATCCACCTCTCCCCCTATCTATCCACCCCTGTCTCACCCCTCTCTCCACACCCCTATCTCCTCTCCTCGCTCTACCTCCCCGCCTCCCTCTAGCTCCTCTTCCTCGTCCATCTCCTCCATCCTCTCCATCATCATCATCATCATCATCTCCCTCTCCCTCCTCCTCATCTGAATCAAAAGCTGGCCTCATCTCATCAGGATCAGATATCCTAGCCACCGCCCGTGCAACAAACAATCGGGCAAACTCATCTGTCATGCCCGCATCCTGAATCTTAGGGGTATAATCCCATATCTGCCCGGCCAACCCCACAAAATCCTCTACCGCCACTGCACTATCAATGGTTGGCCCCCAATCCGCTACATCCTGCCGCCATCGTGCATATAGGCATGCTCCCTGTGGAATACCTTTTTGGCGCACAAACTGCCTCAAAACTCAGGTCACCACAAACCTCTCAATCATGAACGGGGTCCTCCTAATCAGGTACCTGGTCATAAAAACAAAGGGCATCTCCAGCCCATCCTCGACCCACACCTCACATCCTATGTACGGTTGTCAAATAACTGTATCTATGTCATCAAGCACTCTCCTCCAATGCTCTAGTTTGCCCAGCTTACGCTGGACAACTAGACCCCTGTATCCATATGCATATGCACATCCCACGGGCCTATCCCTATCTGCTAGTGGCCTCGCTGCTGGAATGTGTTCCCAACACCATAGCTGTAATAATATCATGCCAGCTGACAAACTGCCGTAACCAAGGTATACCACCTCATGTAGACCCCTGTATAGATGGGCCAGCATAGCTGATCCCCATGAAAACCGTCCGCCCTGTGTGACCATCTCCTCCAAAACCAGCCCCCATCCCACCGAGAATCCCTTTGACCTACGATCAGGACAAAGGAATCCACCAATGAACCCTGCTAGTACAGATGGCAGTGGTGCGTAATCTAGGTCCAAAAACTCCTGCCATGGGATCTCATAGCCACAGACTGTATCATCATGGAAAATGCAGTGCAATGCCTCTATACCACCCTCCTCTGACTGCTCGTATGGTAGTAGTGCACCTACTACATGAATGTTCAAGATCCTGTAATAGTCCTCTTGTGTGACTGTCATCTCTCTTGTGGAAAAATGGAAGGTGTTGGTGTCGCGATGCCACCTCTCTGCCAAAGTTGTTAGTAGCCCCCGATTCACAGTGAATCGAGGCATATCCAAGAGGGAGGTCAATGCACATTTCTCAATAATGTTAAGGTCGGCCTGCGACAACCGTGATATCAATGTCCATGGTCTTAGAAATCTCTCCCGTTACTGGACCACACCCAATCACTCCTGTCAAACAAAGTAAAACAAATCCAATATCAGTTTCCACATCAAAACAAAGATATCAAAATCAAACTTACATCAACAACATGAAACAATTTGCTCATCTACATCAAGTTCAAAATCTTATCATTTCATATGAACTTGTCAAACAACTCAAGTTATCAAAAACCATATCAAAACTTGTAACACAACTCAAGTCTCCACAATCACATAAACTTGTAAAACAACTCAAGTTTTCCACCCATATCAGCTTGTAAAACAACTCAAGTTTCCAACCCATATGAACTTGTAACACAAATCAGGCTTCACACATTGAACTTGAAACACAGTAAGCAAACAAATCATATTTTGATCAAAACACCACATTGGTATCTATACATAACTTAAAAAATCGCAAATCAAAACAAGTTATATCGACACTCATATTGGACAAATCCATAAAATCATGACAGACAAAGCAAACAAATTTACATTTCGGCTCATCTCGCAAAATTTTTCCAAATGCACTAAAACAGACTCCCGATGCGCTAAAACTCCCCCACATGCTAGGCTATTTTTCCTATGCGCTAATCTATTTACCCTATGCGCTAGACTGACTCTACGCGCTAAATCTTTCCCCCCCATGCGCCACCTAACCTACCCTATGTGCTAGACTGACTCTATGCACTAATCTATCCCTCCTAGACACTACTCGTTTGACCCTATGCGCTAGGTTAGCCCTACGCGCTAAACCCCCTTACCCATGTGAACCCCTATGGCCCCTATGTGCTAGGTCTACCCTATGCGCTAAGCTGCTGAACCTATGTGCTACCCAACTATCACCATGCGCTATTCTGCGTCTATGCGCTAACCTCTATTTCCTATGCGCTACCCTATTTTATTCCGAACGCACCCCCTAAAATAAACTTGATGTGCTACTTAAAAATTCGTATACGCTAATCTATGCCTTAGACGCTTTAAAACGCTAGACTCGAGTTTCAAAAATTTTTAAAATGACTAAAAACAACCAAATCAAAAATCAAAAGAGGGTCAAAAACGTTGACTTACTGGTGGTCCATATGCGGCAGCTCTCCGGTACCTCCGAACGTGCTCGAAACGGTGTCTAGAATACGGAATCGACATTTTTTCTGCAGACCAAATTCTCTTTCTCCAAAGTCAACAAAGCACAAATGAATCAAATCAAATCTCTTTTCCCCTTTTATAGGAGGAAAATGAAATTAGGGTTAGCCAAACGGACCTGTAATATGGTCGCAGTCTCCCCTATACCTTACACGTTGTACATTATCAGGAGATGAATCAATTTACACATAAATTACATCGACGAAATCCTACAAATCCAAGCAACTCATCATATCAAATCAAAAAATTTCACCAAAACAAAATTGATTCATCTCCCGAGGGGGCATCACGCATCAAATCAAATCTGGGGCACAACTTGTAAATCGAAAGAGCGACACAAAAATTGCATTTGATCATAAATCATGATAAGGCATCATTTTCTTTGAAATAACATGTGCACACACGTCACTTCAAAGAGGGGCAAAATGTAGACGTATAAAAATGACCATATTCCTAAATGAATATTTTTTGTTCATTTCTCTATTTAATTAAATCCAATTTAATTAATTTACCCACATTCTTCTATTTAATTAAGTAAATTACTCAATTTATTTAAATTAAATTCACTATACCCATTTAATGAATAAATCATTTTATTTAATTAAATCCCCCCTATCCACTTTTAATTAAATTCAAATTTAATTAAATAGTTATCCTGAATTAAATAAATCTAATTTATTTAATTGCAACCAAATTGAATGAAATTCTTTATTTCAATTAAATCCTATTATCCCTCCATCCACTTGCAAAATCCTACATCTCCCACTTGCCTTCCTAAACCCCTTTCTAATCCCTTCTAGACTCTTCTAATCGCTTCTAATTAGCCTAACCCATCTTCTAAACTTTGTCATATCCCTAAGCAAGGGGAGGTCACTTCTCAAATCCTCAAAGTCTTTGATAACCATTAAAGGCTTCAAGCCTTCAACCACTTAATTTCTCAAAGTCTTTGATAACCATTAAAGGCTTCAAGCCTTCAACCACTTAAATCCCCAAAGTCTTTATAACCATTAATGGTTAACTCAAACCCTCCTACATGGTTAAAGAATTTCTTTTAACTCAACCTTCATCCAACCCAAAGGTCTCATCAAGCATTTAATGCTTTGACCATGATTAGCTCTTAATCATTTGCACAAGAGTTTATCCTTGGATTAACTCTTAATCCAAAGGGTAAGCCTAACTTAGGCCTGACCCTTACCCTCTAGATAACCATAAGGTCTTCTCAAGCATTTAATGCCTCCAACCCCTTCTCAACCCAACCCTATGTTGACACTTGTCACGATTTCATTGGTGCAAATTGCAAACATGGATCCCCAACTTTCAAACTCAACCCTTGATTGAATCTTTCAATCCTGACCATCCATTGCCCTGTTTTTACTATAAATAGAGCTCTCATTCCTCCATTTTATCATCCTCAAAATTTGTAGTATCATACTTATGGTCAAATACATTCAAGCTTTCATATATCATTTTTATGCTCACCATTTTGCTGAGTGATCTGAGAGAAAAATATTGGTTTGAGGGACATTGTAAGATAGAGAACCATGAGACCCACCTTGGGAAGCTGAGTTATACTTTATGACTCCATAGCTTGCACCAAGAAGTCCTCTGTGTGTGTGTGGATAGTTATTTTGGAACATTTTTCACATATTAAGTTCTATCGACCCACTTTTCCCGCATACATTTCTGGTGCCCACCTTAGGGCCCTACTCCATATATCAAATCGGTTTTTAAGATTAACTCATTTTGCAGGTCTGCGGGAAAGAGGAATCAGCATGTGGGAAGCATTCCCTAGCGCATCTAGTTAACAGTCTAGCGTGTTCCGCCTACTATTTAGCGTGTGGGCTCTCTACTATAGCATGTAAAGTCCTTTCTTTAGCGCATAACCCCCACTAAACTTTTCCTATATGTCTCAGCGCAAAAGAAAAACAGAGTAGTGCATCTGCAAAATATATTGGCGCTTCGGGTCTGTTAGATAGCGCATCCAGTTTACCATCTAGCACTTTAAGTCCATCATCCAGTGCGTAAAAACCATCTTTTAGCGCATCAAAACATCACTTTTCTGTAGATATTAACACGGGAGAAAAACAGAGCAGTGCTTCTGATGCACAGAGTAGCGCATCACGAAAATAGTCTAGCGCATGTAGACATAATTGTAGCGCATCTAGGTTTTATGGTAGCACGTACAGTCCTTTCTGTAGCGCAACACAGATAGTGAGCAAGAAAATCACAATTGTAACCAAAAGAAAATCTAGACTTGTAGAAGTCCACAAAAATCTAGATTTTCTAACTATTCAATTGACTTTTTGCAGGACTCTAACAATTTTCTTACAGGTGGAGCGGGCCATTTTCTTTTAAGCGATTTCTTTTGTTGACCACCAAGATCGAACATTTTGTTTTGTTGACCAATTATTTTTCATAGATCAGATAATCATTGCCTTAAAAGGATAAAATAAATACCATGTTTTCATGGAGCAACATCTCCATATAGATTTTACCAAATCACTGAATTAAAAGGCCAAAAAGAACCAACCTGATTGCTTTGTCTCGAAAGTGGAAGGAATATGCTCTCCCCTTAATTGGGTGATCAAAAATCTAGACCACTCTTACAGCTTTCCGTACTTCAAGTATTTAAATCCTTTAGTAGGTCTGCCTTCCTGAGGAGTTGGAATCAACTCTTAAAGCCGTTTATGGCAGGTGTGAAGGGAATGACCTAAGTGGGGAACGACTTTAATGCCAAGAATTCCAACCCACTATAATCAAATGTGGAGAGTGACGAAAGTCCTTTCAACGGTTACGTACAGTGATTAGCCTTCCCCCAGTATCCTTGAGATACGTAAAGCCTTTGTTCTAAAGGTTGGGAAGCCTCCTAAGGGAGTTTATCACTGACAATCGAACGGGAAGCCTGATTACGAACCATAGAAATAGAAGCTTTAAACCGAGTCAGTAACCAGACATTTATAACATCATAGTGCAAGGGTGGGGAAGAATTCGCCCCCAAGATTACTCACCATATATCTCCCAAGATAACTACTCAACTATAAAGCGATTCACTTTGGGTTAATTTCTGGCAAAAGGCAAAAAAATGGGAGCCCTTTAGGGGGTGACACGGCTGTTTGAGCTGATGGAGTATTGAGACTAGTGGGCTATGATGTTATTTATGACCCTTGACTAAAGAGTCTTTCTGACGTATATTTATTCGTATCAAAACCTATTAAAACATTGGGGATTTAAACACATCCTCGCAGAACATACACTTTTTGTTAGATTAGGCAAAATGGTTGTACTTTTTATGCCGTGCTTGCATTTATTACTTCAGAAAATCATCCATCAAACTTGAAAGATTCACCACAAAAATTCAAAATTCACCAAAAAGAAAAACTCTCAAAACAAAAGAAAAATCAGGGTAGATTAGTGCATAAGAGCAACCTCTTAGCGCATAAGGTACTTTTGTTAGCGCATCCAAACATCCAGTTAGCGCGTTGGTTCCAAACAAAAACGTTTGATCCCAGGTCAAATCAGTGTTGAAACATTTAGCGCATCAGAAAAATAGTCTAGCGCGTGGAAGCAACAACTTAGTGCATAGAATCCAAAAATTAGCGCATAAAATTCAACAGTTAGCGCGTGACAATCCCAGAATAGCACATATCTTTTTCAAACAAGCTAGAAAACAATTTCAAAAAGTCAAAACTTTAGCACATGTCTTGGGGCAGCCTAGCGCATGTGGTTATTATTTTAACACATAGAGGCATTTCAGTAGCGCATGTAGCCTCTGTTCTAGCGCATGATCAAAATTAGAAAAATAAAGGGCAAAACCAGGAGGAATTTTAAAAATTTTCGAAAACATTTTTAAAAACCTTCTTTATCAGACATCATTTTTCATCAAACGAGTAGCAAAAAACCGATAAGACTATTTCTTGAGCTAATTTGTGTCAAAAAAAAAGTTGTAAAATCCTAAATGAATCGCGTGATAAAAGATGTCTCTCTTATCATAATCCGGAAACCTCATCATCAGTATCAACAAAATCCTTTACCATCTTACAAATTTTATCTCACAAACACTTGTTAAAATTTTCAAGTTGTCAAATCAAGTTTCCATATCGGGAGGCTTCTATCCATATCATTTGACACACTTTGTCGTGAAGGGGCATCTAAACCTTCACTCTGATAGAGTAAAGATTTGAATTTTTTTCAAACAAGATCAACTGAATCCAAACCAATCAAAGGAAACCATTGATCACTCATGCATGACTAATCCGCATATTCTGAGAAGAAAGAACCTTTATTGTAACATCACATTGAAGAAACAACAACCTAGTTTTTCCAAATTCATCAAAAGAAACAAGTTCTTATACATCAATCGTCAACTATTCAAATCTCATCGGGTATTCCTTCATCACGTCAAACGTTATATCCAAAACAAATCCAGCGAATTTGACAAGGAACCCTTGAAGACAAGAGCATACTATCAAAATTCTGCTTTTGATGAAACCATAAATCGTAGCGGAAGAATCAATCTAGCATTCTTGACCGACGAGTGTATCACTTATAACACATCTCGACCAGAACCACCCACCCCCAAACAACATATCAATGAGGCTTTTGTCCCTTTCATCACTGAGAGTTTCTAATAAAATGCCTATTACTCACTCTCAAAGAAACAAACAAAGCGAGACACCCGCTGAGTCTAGTATGAATCAAAGATTATCAAATCCTTTTGAAGTTCCACCCGTAGAAGAACCCGAAATTACTGAAGCACTTCTTCGGGAATGTTAAGAAAACCCTTCATTCCAAAAACTTATAGAAAAGCTCATGGAAAATGACAAAGAAAAATATCTGCTCATGCTTACTGTAGACCTATAAAAATGACCATATTCTTAAATGAATATTTATGTTCATTTCTCTATTTGATTAAATCCAATTTAATTAAATTATCCACATTCTTCTATTTTATTAAGTAAATTATTCAATTTATTTAACAAAAATTCACTATACCCATTTAATGAATAAATCATTTTATTCAATTAAATTCCCCCTCCCCACTTTTAATTAAATTCAAATTTAATTCAATAGTTATCCTAAAATTGAATAAATCTAATTTATTTAATTTCCCCAAATTGCAACCAAATTGAATTAAATTACTTTATTTCAATTAAATCCTATTATCCCTCCATCCACTTGCAAAATCCTAAACCCCTTTCTAATCCCTTCTAGAATCTTCTAATGGCTTCTAATTAGCCTAACCCATCATTCTAAACTGTGTCACATCCCTAAGCAAAGGGAAGTCACTTCTCAAACCTCAAAGTCTTTGATAACCATTAAAGGCTTCAAGCCTTCAACCACTTAATTCCTCAAAGTCTTTGATAGCCATTAAAGGCTTCCAACCTTCAACCACTTAATCCCCCAAAGTCTTCAATAACCATTAATGGTTAACTCAAACCCTCTTACATGGTTAAAACATTTGTTTTAACTCAACCTTCACCCAACCCAAGGGTCTCATCAGGCCTTTAATGCTTTGACCATGATTATCTCTTAATCATTTGCACAAAGGTTTATCCTTGGATTAACTCTTAATCCAGTGGGTAATCCTAATTTAGGCTTGACCCTTATATTATAGATAACCATGAGGTCTTCTCGAGCATTTAATGCCTCCAACCCTTTCTCTCAACCCAACCATATGTTGACACTTGTCACCATTTCATTGGTGCAAATTGTGCACATGGATCCTCAACTTTCAAACTCAACCCTTGATTGAATCTTTCAATCCTAACCATCCATTGCCCTGTTTTTGCTATAAATAGAGCTCTCATTCCTTCATTTTCAATCATCCTTCAAATTTGTAGTATCACACTTATGCTCAAATACATTCAAGCTTTCATATCATTTTCATGCTCATCATTTTAGCCTCTTTGAAATCAGGAATTAGTCTAAATATGCATGTTTAGGATAATTTCTTTATCATTAGCCTCAATCATAGACTAACATATATCATGTTAGGATAGTATTTATACTAATCTTGTCATCTTATCATATAGTTTATTGCATTTTAAGATCATGCATAGCTTAGGATGCATCTCATACTAAAAACTATCAAAGCATCCCTCGTTCTTGCATTTGCCATCCCTAAACCATTTTGCTCAGTGATCTCAGAGCAAAAACTTTGGTTTGAGGGACATTGTGAGATAGAAAACCATGGGACCCACCTTGGGAAGTTGAGTAATACATTATTACTCCATAGCTTGCACCAAGAAGTCCTTTGTGTGTGTGTGGACAAGTCATTTAACATATTTTCATATATTTAGTTTTATTAACCCACTTTTCCCACATACACTTACAAGTAAGGCGTTAAACTTCCTGAAGATTTAGACCCAAACATCTTTAAAAATGGATCTCGACAATATGCATATCAAGAACAACAAAGAGAAGAAGAAACCCATAACTTTGAACAACATATACCTGACCAACACATTCCAGAACAATGCATACCAGAAATGCGTATACCTGAGCTAGAAACACCAGAGCAAAATATAACATTTACCACACCTTTTCAGCTGAGAACAAATACAAGGGAAGAAATTTTCCCTCGACAAGACAATATACCTTTGGCTGCCCTTACTCAACAAATGTAAATGTTGCAAAGGCAAATATAGGATATGCAACAAGGGACAACAGTACGGTACTCTTTAAACGAAATCTGTCCTTATCCATTTGATAGAAGACTAAACATGGTGCCTTTTCCTCCAAACTCAGATGTTCCCAAATTTGATAAATATGATGGGAAAAGTGATCCCCGAGATCATGTTCAAGAATTTTGCACACTAAGCCTTGAATTTGCTCATGATGACACCTATTTAATGAGGTTATTCCGTAGAAGCTTGGGAGGGCAAACCATGGAATGGTTATCCAAAATTACACCACCTGTGAGATCATTTGATGAGTTGGTTAACAAATTCATAACCCACTATTCCTACAACATCCAACATGCCATAACCATGCTAGATGTTTGCAACACCAAATAAAAGAACAACGAAAAATTCATGGTGTTCCTTCAACGCTGGCGACGCATGGTCTCCAGATATCCTCGAGATATTCCTGAAAAGGAGAAAATGGAAATCTTCATCGATAACTTGAATAGTGAAATGAGTTACAGACTAAAACTCCAAGGCATACCATCTTTCGCTAAATTGATTGAAAATGGCATTCAAGTAGAGGAAGCCTATGTCAAAAAGGGAACACTCAAATTTTACAAAGAAGGAACAAACTCATCAAACTACAATAACCAGAACAACACCAACCTTGTAAAATCTCAATTTTGGACTCGAAACAAAAACGAAGGCAACAATGAAACACATGATTGCAAATCTAAACAACCAGTGCTTGCATTATCTGGAAATCCTCAAAACATGAAAAATCCTAAAAATGCTAATCCAAATGCTAACACATATGCACAAATCACCGATCAAGGACAACTCAACACAAACAACACCAATGATACTCAAAACAAAAATTTGAATCCAAGACCTAGCAACAATTCACACAACAACACAAACAATTTCCAAAAGCGAATCTTCACACCACTGGGGCAATCACTAGAATCAGCATTCAGAGAACTTCTGGCACACTAGATTCTTTTCTTGCCTCCAATCAACAACTATGAACCTCAAATCAAACCACCTTGGTGGAATGATTCACACTATTGTGATTATCATTGTAACAAGGGTTATCAGATGAATGATTGCATGAGGTTAAAACATGTGGTGCAAGATATGATTGATCGAGGTGACTTAACAATAGATGGTCTCAAAACAAATGGTGATCATGGAGCCTTTAAAAATCCTCTTCCAAATTACAAAGATGGAGCTTCAACCTCGAACGATACATGTGGAGCTCATATCAATCATATCTACAACAACACCATAAATCACATATCAGCTGACGATCATCAAGTAAATGTCATCACCATCCGAGATAAGCATAATCATGAATCTGTCAATGTAACAACCTGAACTCAAAAATATGTCTTGAAAGGACATACTACACCTACAACTACCACACCAAAAATCCAATATGACTTGGTCAGCCAACTACGTAAAACTCCAACACAGATATCTATACTAGAATTGTTGAAACTATCACCAAAGCACAAAGACATATTAGAACAAGCTCTATTGGAAACCAATGTACCTCAAAATTTGGATACGGACAGATTTCAAGACATGGTTGCCCATACGACTGTACATCATAAGCTTACCTTCTCAAAGCATGACGATGCCTCCTTAATCCATTCGCATAATACTCCTCTCCATATCGAAGTCATTGTTTGCAAACACCGAGTAAAAAGAGTCATAATAGATGGAGGAGTCAGACTTAATATATGTACTTTAAAACTTATCCGTGCAATAGGCTTCTCAAAAGAATCTATTGATCCCTGCAAGAAGATTACCATAAAGGCATATGATGATGAGGAAAGATCCTCTAAAGGAACTGTGATATTACCTATTCAAGTGGGACCAATACAAAAGGATACTGTATGTCAGGTCTTAGACATAGACCTTACCTACAATATTTTATTAGGGTGACCCTGGATACATGAAATGCAAGCAGTACCTTCCACATATCACCAGTGTGTAAAATTTCCTTATGACGGACAAGAAGTATCCATATCTGCTGATCACAATCCATTTCAACATTGCAATGCAATGGGGGTAGCCCAGGACAGTATGGTTCCTCATAATAGAGAAAAGCAGCGATCTTCAACATCAGATCCACAAACAGCAAAATCCAACTCCTTATGGGGAGATTTCAAACAGAAAATGCAAATCCAAGACCAAGGTATGGGAGAATACTCTTTGGAGCCTTTATGTTTGGCTAAATTGCCAACATCACCTAGATCTCATGGATTGCCTACTACATCAACACATCTGGTCACTCAGCCCATCACCAAATTTGATGATACCTTCATCCAATTGGGCACTCTGGCACATGAATCAGAAGACAAAGATATTCTTAGCTGGTTGTACAAAGATAAGAAAGAAGATAATAGAGCAGCCGCTCTGGACATTGTTCTACCTACACACCTATATGGAAAAGGATACTTAATCATGCAGCAAATGGGATATGACGGTAAAGGACCTATTGGGAAATGTAAGGAAGCGGTCACTGAACCTATAAATCTTCCTTCATAACCCAACAGAAACAAAGCAGGATTGGGTCATGAGCTCACCTTCCTATTAAAAAGGCCACCACACCTAACTACAAAACCTCAATGGAAACTAAAGACAAAGTACAAAGAAGAATCCTAGTAGGAAGCACTCTTTGAATCAGCGGAAACAATTCGCAAAACACGGGAACGTCAGGATCAGAAGTTACATCAGGAAAAGCTTCTAAAACATAAAAGGGCCATATCTACAGTAGTAGCTCATATTCAGACACCAATATCTCAAGAACAAATAAAATCATCTCCGGATACCTTTGTTTCTCTTCGAAGAAGCACAGTCTATGAACAAATATAGAAAATAGAAGATGGATCTGACACAGAATCAACAAAAACTATCAAAAAGGTATCTATCGTCAAAGATTTGTTTTCACCATACAACAGACTAGTTTACAACACTGATAGAATTTGGGATGATGCCTCAGAGACTAATTCCAATGAATACGAATGGGGTACCTGCTCCAATGCTACTACAGATATCCCTAATGATACTGATTCTCTATCTCTTTCTCAAAAAGAACATAGCACAAGAGATAGACCTCTTGAATTTGGACCGCGGAATATCTATGATGCCACGGAAAGCAAACAGGAACATTATGAACAAGTATATGTAGAAGTTAATACCATCAAAGACCTCGATGAAATCCTGAACTTCTTTGAAACCAAGAACAATCATGATGAAAACTTTGTCCTAACACTCACAGTAGCCGAACATGATCCACCTAATGATTCCTTACTGCTTGTCTTTCCTGACCTCATCGACTGGGATGAACCTGAAATCCATGATATACCAATTTTCCCAAATGATGAATCTATTATCCATTACCTATGTACCGTAAATCTGGAAACAGGCTCTACCAGTGAACAAAATAATGATGTCTAAAAACCAAGGAGTGCCAAATCTCTTAGTCGCAAAAATGAACTAAATAAAGGATCTGATGCTAAAAACCAGTCAATGACAGCTCTAGATCACAAAAAAGTAAAAATAAAGAACACATCTGAGGGTGAAAACCTTTTTAAGGCACCTAATGATGGGAGACTTGACACTCTTCCTGAGCACTTTCATGAGTGATCAGCCATATTGATCGAACCCACTCAATCAATCAACATTGGCACCACAGAAGCAGTTAGGAACCTACACCTTGCAAAATCTCTAACAGTGGCAGAAAGATCAACATTCATCATTTTCTTTAAAGAATAGCAAATTAACTTTGCTTGGTCCTATGCTGATATGCCTAGAGTGGATCTGCACTTAATCATGCATCACTTGTCCATCTCTTCAGCAGTTAAACCAGTCAAGCAAAAGCTATGAAAGATGAATGCACAGGTGGCACTCATGGTCAAAACTGAACTAAAGAAATTATTAGACGTTAGATTCATCTGACCCATTGACTATGTAGAATGGATTTCCAACATCATTCAAGTATCAAAACTAGATGGTAGTATCAGAATCTGCACTGACTTCTAAGACATCAACAAAGCTTGTCCAAAGGACGACTTTCCTCTGCCCAATATCGACATAATTGTCGATCTCACAACAGGCCATGCAATGCTCTCACTAATGGATGGTTTCTTAGGCTATAATCAAATCAAAATAGCCCCAGAAGATCAAGATAAAACCACATTCACCTGTCCTTGGGGAACGTACTGTTGGAATGTTATGCCTTTTGGCTTAAAAAATGCAGGAGCCATCTATCAGAGAGCAATGACAACAATATTCCATGACATGATGCATACATTTATGGAAGACTATGTGGATGATTTACCCGCTAAGTCCTTCACCAGAGCTGAACATCTCAGCATCCTAACAAAGATCTTTGATCTATTGGAGAAATTCCAAGTCAGGCTCAACCCTAAGAAGTGTGTCTTCAAGGTTACATCAGGCAAATTACTAGGCTACATTGTCTCAGCTAAAGGTATTGAAGTCGATCTAGCAAATGTATAAGCCATTATGGACATGCCACCACCAAACAATATCAATCAACTCAGATCTCTACAAGGATGACTTCAATCAATTAGGCGATTAATCGCTCAGCTAGTAGATAAAAGTCTACCATTTAACCATTTACTACACCAAAATGTACCCTTCAAATGGGAGGCCAAGTGTGCAGAATCTTTTTACCAAATCAAACAGTACCTGATGAATCCACTAGTTCTAGTACCACAAGTCGCAGGAAAGCCTCTTATCTTATATATCTCAATAACTAATATATCGCTGGGGGCACTATTGGCACAAGAAGATCAACAAGGGAAGGAATGCGCCATATATTACATCAATAGGACATTGAATGGCTATGAACTCAACTATACATTCATTGAAAAGGCTTGCCTAACAGTGGTCTTCGCATCTCAAAAGTTCTGATAGTACATGCTAGCACACACCACTAAGCTCATCACAAAAATTGATCCTCTCAAATATCTACTCAGCAAGGCAGCTCTTATAGACAGATTGGCTAAATGGGTCATGATTCTCAGTGAATTTGACATCCAATACACAGAACGATGAGAAATCAAGGGACAAGCAATTGCAGATCAGTTAGCTGAAGCACCACTACCAGGCAAACACACCATGGAGATTGAATTCCCAGACAGGGATGTTCTTTCTCTTTCTACTAAACAATGGACCCTATACTTTGACGGATCCTATACACAACATAGTTCCGGTGCTGGCATTCTGTTCATCACTCCTGAAGGACACACTATCCCAAAATTATATAGGCTTATGTTTCCATGCACAAATAATGTGGCTGAATATGAGGCACTAGTTATAGGCATCAAAACGGCCGTAGAGTGGAAAATCATAGAGTTAAAAGTCTATGGGGACTCGCAACTAGTCATCCATCAAATTAACAACAACTATCAGACAAAGGATGACAAGCTACTACCCTACAAGCGAATGGTAGATGACTTCAAACAGTATTTTGTGCACATCACCTTCGAGCAAATAAAAAGATTGAACAACAAAGCAGCTGATGCAATGGCTACTATCACTTCACTACTACAAATTCCAGAGCAATAGAGTCATTACGAGTTCCTGGTAGAGCAACTATTCTCCCCCGCTTATGACCACTCTGAATCCCAGGTTATCTATGCCTTGACTGGTTCATATTCTCCGTTATATGGACCAATATACAACTACCTCAAGCACAATATCTTACCAATTGACCAATCCCGTAACCAAAAACGTAACTTTATCCGACAAGCTGCCCGTTATACCCTTACCGCTGATACTTTGTATCATCGAGGTCTAGATGGTACTCTTCTTCATTGCCTTGATCGTAATGATTCCGATTCTGCTTTACACAAGCTTCACGAAGGTATTTGTGGCACACATTCAAGTGGTACTACTCTTGCTAAAAAGCTTCTAAGGATGGGATACTACTAGCCTACAATGGAGAAAGACTCATATCACTTCTCTAAGAAATGTCCTAAATGCTAGATCCATGGTAATCTGATACACGCACCAGCACAGGAACTGCAGCCATTTACAACATCCTAGCCCTTTTGTCAATGGGGACTGGACTTAGTTGGCAAAATTCATCCTTCATCTTCAAATGGACACAAGTTCATTATAATAGCAATAGAATACTTTACCAAATGGATAGAAGCAGTTCCCATGACCACAGTGCCTGGGAAACAAATTGCCTCTTATCCTCAATTATCTGATCTGCAGATATGGTATTCCAAGTTCAATCATCACAGATAATGGACGGCATTTCAAAAATCAAGATGTCCATGAACTATGTGAAAAATTCAAAATCCAACATAGATTCTCTATGCCATACTACCCGTTGGGAAATGGTCAAGCGGAAGCATCTAACAAAACAATACTAAAAATCCTCAAGAAAACAGTGAATGATGCAGGCAAAGATTGGCACGTACAACTCAATCCAGCACTTTGGGCATAAAGAACTAGCATCTGCACACCTATAGGAGCAACACCATATTCATTGGTGTATGGATCAGAAGCCATTTTACCCCTGGAGGTAGAAATCCCATCTCTCAGAGTCTCTTTGAAAGGTTTAATCCCAGATGAAGAGTATCGAGTTAACCGACTGCAAGAACTTGAACTATTAGATGAAAGATGCCAACATGCTTATACTCATCTCAAAGCATATCAACAACGCATGTGCAGGAGCTACAATCACAGGGTCATTCCCCGTAATTTCAAAATTCGTGACCTAGTCCTCAAAGAAAATCCAAGAAATTAGCAAGATCGAGAAAAGAAAGGGAAATTTGAACCTAACTGGTTGGGTCCCTATGTTATCATATCCGTCTATGAATCAGGTGCCTACCAGCTAACAACTTCAGAAGGAGATGTCCTCAACGAACCAACTAACAACATCCATCTAAAGAGGTACTACACTTAAGTAGCCTAGTGCACGGCAAAAGCCAAAAACAAGCAAAAAATAAAAAAATCCAGAAAAAGAAAAAACACAAAGTATAATAAAAACAAATGGTGAAAACCTAGTAAACAGGCACTCTTGTGAAAGAATGGCTCCTCCATCTATATCAATACCATTTTATCCATACAAACACTATCAGCCATTGCCCAACACTTAGCAAATATCCATTCAGGACATACTTAGTGTAGTCACTATCCTGATTTGTCTATATATATCCTCTTACCACTAATCCACCATGGCTTGGAAATCACTGTACATATTCACATCAAGAGGCACACTCAGCTAGGGGCATTCCAATTGTCTAAAATTGGTAAACATTCAAGACATCAAGGCTATTTGCAAAACTCAACATCTTGACATCCAAAAAACCAAAAAAAAAAAAAAAAAAATACGCTTCATCGCAACACAAAACAATTCACAAAAATACAAAGGATGGATGATTTTCTGAAGTACTAGATGTTGCACTATAGCATAAAATCTTGACTAGTTTTGCATTTTGAATTTTTTTAAATTATTGGATTCTCTTCCTTATCTCTAGAGATCATGGGGAACTTACAATATTTTCTTAGTCTTCTATCTGGGAGGCGATCACTTGTACTGCGTGAATACATGCCTTGAGACGTGATACGTTGAATATCACTAAAGGCCTGATTCCACTTCACGCATACAAATGATCTAATCTTGTCTGTTTACGCAATGCGCACTCAGGTTGTCCTGGTTCAATTATACCTTGACGCTTGTGCTATCTTGCAAAATCAAAAATCATGTAAATTTTTCTCAGGTCATTATGGTTCAATTATACCATTATGCTTGTATAAATTTTCAACATATCCTAAACAAATCAATGCTCAATGATGATATCTACAAAGAAAGCAAACAAATGGTTATATCGGATGGCAAATACAGAATGAGGATGCTACCAAAAATAATTAGTTGAATATCATTTTAACAATTAATTGCATATCATTTAACATGTTTGTATATCATTTTAACAATTAGTTGCCTATCATTTTTACAATTAGTTGCATATCATTTAACATGTTTACATATCATTTTAACGATTAGTTACATATAATTTAACATGTTTACATATCATTTTAACAATTAGTTGCATATCATTTTAACATCATTGCATATCATTTTACATTTAGTTGCAAATCAAATCATATATGTCATTTTTAAGATACATCACACCGCATATCAAATCATACATCTCATTTTCAAGATGCATCTCACAGCATATAAAAGCATACATCCTGCATCATACATTATATGATCTATTTAAAGCATTGCATCACATAAACAAAATAACCCAAATAAATGCATCCATATAAACAGCCCACATGATCAACAAAAATGGTGTTGTAGATATATATATCTCAAAAATGATCAAAATGTACAAAATGTGTCAAAACTGTGTCCAGTACAAAGAATAACAATGATCCAAAACTACAACAGAGACCACATCTCTCAAGTATGACTATCCCTTGACTGAGATGGTCTAGCGCCAGATGCGCCCGCCCCTGGATCCCCAGGAGGGTCCTATCTCGGTGGCCCTATAACACCTCGGCTATCAGACCGTGACCCAGTAGCTCGAGATCGACTAGATCTAGACTATGTAAAGCTTTGTACTTGCCGGTCCCTGGGTACCACAGCCTCATAGTGCCGCCGATAGTACTCCGCCTCCTAAGCTCCCAATGCTAGCTCTCTTAGGGTGTCTCTCATAGGACCACCTACCGCTGCTCTCTGCATGCTGGACACCACCTCCTCTGCTCATCCCCTCCGCTCTAGCTCCGTGTCCCGCTCAGTGGTCAACTGAGCAATCTGTTGCTGATAGGTCAAAATCTGTGCCTGCAGCTCCTGAACAGTCACCTGTAGGGTCCGAATCTATGCATCCTCAACATGTGTCGGGATCCAAACCCATAGAGGTACCTGTGCTGGGGCAACTCCTCCAACCCTGCCTGTCCTCAGTGCTGGAGGTGGGAGCACATCTGTCCTCCTGATCTAAGCTGGTCGCCTTGCCTCATCATCACCCCCCACCATAGCTAGCACCTCCCCCACTCTCCCCTCTCCACCAGCTCCGATAGCTAATCCACCTCTCCCCCTATCTATCCTCCCCTATCTCACCGCTCTCTCCACACCCCTATCTCCTCTCGTCGCTCTACCTCCCCGCCTCTCTCTAGCTCCTCTCCCTCATCCATCTCCTCCATCCTCTCCATCATCATCATCATCATCATCATCATCATCATCTCCCTCTCCCTCCTCCTCATCCAAATCAAAAGTTGGCCTCATCTCATCAGGATCAGATATCCTAGCCACCGCCCGCGCAGCAAACAATCAGGCAAACTCATCCGTCATGCCCGCATCCTGAATCTCAGGGGCATAATCCCATATCTGCCTGGCCAACCCCACAAAATCTTCCACCACCACTGCACTATCAATGGTTGGCCCCCAATCTGCTACATCCTGCCGCCGTCGTGCATATAGGCACGCTCCTTGTGGAATACCCTGTTGGCGCCCAAACTGCCTCAAAACTTGAGTCACCACAAACCTCTCAATCACGAACGGGGTCCTCCCGATCAGGTACCTGGTCATAAAAACAAAGGGCATCTCCAGCCCATCCTCAGCCCACACCTCACATCCTGTGTATGGTCACCAAGTGACCGTATCTATGTCATCAAGCACTCTCCTCCAATGCTCTAGTTTGCCCAGCTTATACTGGACAACTAGACCCCTGTATTCGTACACATATGCGCATCCCACGGGCCTGTCCCTATCTACTAGTGGCCTCGCTGCTGGAATGTGCTCCCAACACCATACCTGTAATAATGTCACGCCAGCCGACAAACTACCGTAACCGAGGTATACCACCTCATGTAGACCCCTGTATAGATGGGCCAGCATAGCTGATCCCCATGAAAACCGTCGGCCCTGTGTGACCATCTCCTCCAAAACCAGCCCCCATCCCACCAAGAATCTCTTTGACCTATGATTAGGACAAAGGAATCCACCAATGAACTCTGCTAGTACAAATGGCAGTGGTGCGTGATCTAGGTCCAAAAACTCCTGCCATGGGATCTCATAGCCACAGACTATATCATCATGGAAAATGTGGCGCAATGCCTCTATACCACCCTCCTCTGACTGCTCGTATGGTAGTAGTGCACCTACTACAGGAATGTGCAAGATCCTGTAACAGTCCTCTGGTGTGACTGTCATCTCTCTTGTGGCAAAATGGAAAGTGTTGGTGTCGCTATGCCACCTCTCTGCCAAAGCTAACAGTAGCCCCCGGTTCACAGTGAATCGAGGCATATCCAAGAGGGAGGTCAACCCACATCTCTCAATAATGTCAAGGTCGGCCCGTGATAACCACGGTATCAATGTCCACGGTCTCAAAAATGTCTCCCGTGACTGGACCACACCCAATCACTCCTGTCAAACAAGCAAAACAAATCCAATATCAGTTTCCACATCAAAACAAAGATATCAAAATCAAACTTACATCAACAACATGAAACAATTTGCTCATCTACATCAAGTTCAAAATCTTATCATTTCATATGAACTTGTCAAACAACTCAAGTTATCAAAAACCATATCAAAACTTGTAACACAACTCAAGTCTCTACAATCACATAAACTTGTAAAACAACTCAAGTTTCCCACCCATATCAGCTTGTACAACAACTCAAGTTTCCAACCCATATCAGCTTTTAACACAAATCAGGCTTCACACATTGAACTTGAAACACGGTAAGCAAACTAATCATATTTTGATCAAAACACCACATTGAGATCTATACATAAGTTAAAAAATCACAAATCAAAACAAGTTATATTGACACTCATATTGGACAAATCCATAAAATCATGACAGACAAAACAAACAAATTTACATTTCGGCTCATCTCGCAAAAATTTTCCAGATGCGCTAAAATAGACTCCCGCTGCGCTAAAACTCCCCCACACGCTAGGCTATTTTTCCTATGCGCTAGACTGACTCTACGCGCTAAATCTTTCCCCCCCATGTGCCACCTAACCTACCCTATGCGCTAGACTGACTCTACGCACTAATCTATCCCTCCTAGGCGCTACTCGTTTGACCCTATCCGCTAGGTTAGCCCTACGCGCTAAACCCCCTTACCCATGTGAATCCCTGTGACCCCTATGTGCTAGGTCTACCCTACGCGCTAAGCTACTAACCCTACGTGCTACCCAACTATCGCCATGCACTATTCTGCATCTATGCGTTAACCTCTATTTCCTATGCACTACCCTATTTTATTCCGGACACACCCCCTAAAATAAACTTGATGCGCTACTTAAAAATTCGTATGCGCTAATCTATGCCTTAGATGCACTAAAACGCTAGACCCGAGTTTCAAAAATAAAAAAAATGACTAAAAAAAACCAAATCAAAAATCAAAAGAGGGTCAAAATTGTTGACTTACTGGTGGTCCGTACGCGGCAGGTCTCCGGTACCTCTGAACACGCTCGAAACGGTGTCTAGAATACGGAATCGACATTTTCTCTGCAGACCAAATTCTCTTTCTCCAAAATCAACAAAGCACAAATGAATCAAATCAAAGCTCTTTTCCCCTTTTATAGGAGGAAAATGAAATTAGGGTTAGCCAAATAGACCTATAATATGGTCGCAGTCTCCCCTATACCTTACACATACATTATCAGGAGATGAATCAATTTACACATAAATTATATCGACGAAATCCTACAAATCCAAGCAACTCATCATATCAAATAAAAAAATTTCAAAAAAACAAAATTGATTCATCTCCCGAGGGGGCATCACGCATCAAATCAAATCTGGGGCACAACTTGTAAATCGAAAGAGCGACACAAAAATTGCATTTGATCATAAATCATGATAAGGCATCATTTTCTTTGAAATAACATGTGCACACACGTCACTTCAAAGAGGGGCAAAATGTAAACGTATAAAAATGACCATATTCCTAGATGAAAATTTTATGTTCATTTCTCTATTTAATTAAATCCAATTTAATTAATTTACCGACATTCCTCTATTTAATTAAGTAAATTACTCAATTTATTTAAATTAAATTCACTATACCCATTTAATGAATAAATCATTTTATTCAATTAAATCCCCCCTATCCACTTTTAATTAAATTCAAATTTAATTAAATAGTTATCCTGAATTAAATAAATCTAATTTATTTAATTGCAACCAAATTGAATGAAATTCTTTATTTCAATTAAATCCTATTATCCCTCCATCCACTTGCAAAATCCTACATCTCCCACTTGCCTTCCTAAACCCCTTTCTAATCCCTTCTAGACTCTTCTAATCGCTTCTAATTAGCCTAACCCATCTTCTAAACTTTGTCACATCCCTAAGCAAGGGGAGGTCACTTCTCAAATCCTCAAAAGTCTTTGATAACCATTAAAAGCTTCAAGCCTTCAACCACTTAATTTCTCAAAGTCTTTGATAACCATTAAAGGCTTCAAGCCTTCAACCACTTAAATCCCCAAAGTCTTCATAACCATTAATGGTTAACTCAAACCCTCTTACATGGTTAAAGAATTTCTTTTAACTCAACCTTCATCCAACCCAAGGGTCTCATCAAGCATTTAATGCTTTATCCATGATTAGCTCTTAATCATTTGCACAAGAGTTTATCCTTGGATTAACTCTTAATCCAATGGGTAAGCCTAACTTAGGCTTGACCCTTACTCTCTAGATAACCATAAGGTCTTCTGAGGCATTTAATGCCTCTAACCCCTTCTCTCAACCCAACCCTATGTTGACACTTGTGACTATTTCATTAGTGCAAATTGCAAACATGGATCTCCAACTTTCAAACTCAACCCTTGATTGAATCTTTCAATCCTGACCATCCATTGCCCTGTTTTTACTATAAATAGAGCTCTCATTCCTCCATTTTATCATCCTCAAAATTTGTAGTATCATACTTGTGTTTAAATACATTCTAGCTTTCATATATCATTTTTATGCTCACCATTTTAGCCTCTCTTTGAAATGAAGAATTAGTTTAAATATGCATGTTTAGAATAATTTCTTTATCATTTAGCTCAATTATAGACAAAATATATCATGTTAGGATAGTAGTCATACTAACCTTGTCATCTTATAATCTAGTTTATTGTATTTCTAGAATCATGCATAGCTTAGGATGTATTTCATTCTAAAATCTATCAAAGCATCCCTTGTTCTTGCATTTGCCATCCCTAAACCATTTTGCTCAGTGATCTGAGAGAAAAATATTGGTTTGAGGGACATTGTAAGATAGAGAACCATGGGACCCACCTTGGGAAGCTGAGTTATACTTTATGACTCCATAGCTTGTACCAAGAAGTTCTGTGTGTGTGTGTGTGGATAGGTATTTTGGAACATTTTTCACATATTAAGTTCTATCGACCCACTTTTCCCGCATACATTTCTGGCGCCCACCGTGGGGCCCTACCCCATATATCAAATAAGTTTTTAAGATTAACTCATTTTGCAGGTCCGCGGGAAACAAGAATCAGGACGTGGGAAACATTCTCTAGCGCGTCCGGTTAACTGTCTAGTGCATTCCGTCTACTGTTTAGCACGTGGGGTCTCTACTATAGCACGTAAAGTCCTTTCTTTAGTGCATAACCCTCACTAAACTTTTCCTGTAGGTCTCAGCGTAGAAGAAAAATAGAGTAGCGTATCTGCAAAATATATTGGCGCTTCAGGTCTATAAGATAGCGCATCTAGTTTACCATCTAGTGCTTTAAGTCCATCATCCAACGCATAAAAACCATCTTTTAGCGCATCAAAACATCACTTTTTTGTAGATCTCAACGCGGGAGAAAAACAAAGCAGCGCTTCTGACGCATAGAGTAGCGCATCACGAAAACAGTGTAGTGCATGTAGACATAATTGTAGCACATCTAGGTTTTATGGTAGCGCGTACAGTCCTTTCTGTAGCGCAACACAGATAGTGAGCAAGAATATCACAATTGTAACCAAAAGAAAATCTAGACTTATAGAAGTCCACCAAAATCTACATTTTCTAACTATTCAATTGACTTTTTGTAGGACTCTAACAATTTTCTTGCAGGTGGAGCGGGCCATTTTCTTTTAAGCGATTTCTTTTGTTGACCACCAAGATCAAACATTTTGTTTTGTTGACCAATTATTTTTCATAGATCAGATAATCATTGCCTTAAAAGGATAAAATAAACACCATGTTTTCATGGAGCAACATTTCCATATAGATTTTACCAAATCACTGAATTAAAAGGCTAAAAAGAACCAACCTGATTTCTTTGTCTCGAAAGTGGAAGGAATATGATTTCCCCTTAACTGGGTGATCAAAAATCCAGACCACTCTTACAGCTTTCCGTACTTCAAGCATTTACATCCTTTAGCAGGCCTACCTTCCCAAGGAGTTGGAATCAACTCTTAAAGCCGTTTATGGCCGGTGTGAAGGGAACAACCTAAGTGGGGAACGACTTTAATGTCAAGAATTCCAACCCACTATAATCAAACGTGGAGAGTGATGAAAGTCCTTTCAACGGTTACACACAGCGATTAGCCTTCCCCCAGTATCCTTGAGCTACGTAAAGCCTTTGTTCTAAAGGCTGGGAAGCCTCCTGAGGGAGTTTATCACTGACGGTCGAACAGGAAGCCTGATTACGAACCATAGAAATAGAAGCTTTAAACCGAGTCAGTAACCAGACATTTATAACATCATAGTGCAAGGGTGGGGAAGAATCCGCCTCCAAGATTACTCACCATATATCTCCCAAGATAACTACTCAACTATAAAGTGATTCACTTTGGGTTAATTTCTGGCAAAAGGCAAAAAAATGGGAGCCCTCTAGGGCGTGACACGGTTGTTTGAGCTGACGGAGTATCGAGACTAGTGGGCTATGATGTTATTTATGACCCTTGACTAAAGAGTCTTTCTGACGTATATTTATTCGTATCAAAACCTATTAAAACATTGAGGATTTGAACACATCCTCGCAGAGCATACACTTTTTGTTAGATTAGGCAAAATGGTTGTACTTTTTGTGCCATGCTTGCATTTATTACTTCAAAAAATCATCCATCAAACTTGAAAGATTCACCACAAAAATTTAAAATTCACCAAAAAAAAAAACTCTCAAAACAAAAGAAAAATCAGGGCAGATTAGCGCATAAGAGCAACCTCTTAGCGCGTAAGGTACTTTTGTTAGCGCATCCAAACATCCAGTTAGCGCGTCGATTCCAAACAGCAGCATTTGATCCCAGGTCAAATTAGTGTTGAAACATTTAGCACATCAGAAAAATAGTCTAGCGCATGGAAGCAACAACTTAGCGCATAGAATCCAAAAATTAGTGCATAAAATTCAACAGTTAGCACGTGACAAGCCCAGAATAGCGCATATCTTTTTCAAACAAGCTAGAAAACAATTTCAAACAGTCAAAACTTTAGCGCGTGTGGTTATTATTTTAACGCATAGAGGCATTTCAGTAGAACAAAGGGCAAAACTAGGAGGAATTTTAAAAATTTTCAAAAACATTTTTAGAAACCTTCTCCATTAGACATCATTTTTCCTCAAATGAGAGTAGCAAAAAACCGTTAAGATTGTTTCTTGAGCTAATTTGTGGCAAAACAAAAGTTGTAAAATCCTAAATGAATCGCGCGATAAAAGATGTCTCTCTTATCATAATCCGGAAACCTCATCATCAGTATCAATAGAATCCTTTACCATCTTACGGATTTTATCTCACAAACACCACTTGTTAAAATTTTCAACTTGTCAAATCAAGTTTCCATATCGGGAGGCTTCTATCCATATCATTTGACACACTTTGTCATGAAAGGGCATCTAAACCTTCACTCTGATAGAGTAAAGATTTGAATTTTTTTCAAACAAGATCAACTGAATCCAAACCAATCAAAGGAAACCATTGATCACTCATGCATGACTAATCCGCATATTCTGAGAAGAAAGAACCTTTATCGTAACATCACGTTGAAGAAACAACAACCTAGTTTTTCCAAATTCATCAAAAGAAACAAGTTCTTATACATCAATCGTCAACTATTCAAATCTCATCGGGTATTCCTTCATCATGTCAAACGTTATATCCAAAACAAATCCAGCGAATTTGACAAGGAACCCTTGAAGACAAGAGCATATTGTCAAAAGTCTCCTTTTAATCAAACCATAAACGATAGTGGAAGAATCAATCCAGCATTCTTGCCTGATGAGTGTATCACTTATAACACATCTTGACCAAAATCACCCACCCCTGAACAACATATCAACGAGGCTTTTGTCCCTTTCATCACTGAGAGTTTCTACTAAAATGGCCATTACTCGCTCTCAAAGAAACAAACAAATCGAGACACCCGCTGAGTCTAGTATGAATCAAAGATTATCAAATCCTTTTGAAGTTCCACCTATAGAAGAACCTGAAATTACTGAAGCACTTCTTCGGGAATGTTAAGAAAACCCTTCATTCCAAAAGCTTGTAGAAAAGCTCATGGAAAATGACAAAGAAAAATATCTGCTCATGCTTATTGTAGACGTATAAAAATGACCATATTCCTAAATGAATATTTTATGTTCATTTCTCTATTTGATTAAATCCAATTTAATTAAATTATCCACATTCTTCTATTTTATTAAGTAAATTATTCAATTTATTTAAATAAAATTCACTATACCCATTTAATGAATAAATCATTTTATTCAATTAAATTCCCCCTATCCAATTTTAATTAAATTCAAATTTAATTAAATAGTTATCCTAAAATTGAATAAATCTAATTTATTCAATTTCCCCAAATTGCAACCAAATTGAATTAAATTACTTTATTTCAATTAAATCCTATTATCCCTCCATCCACTTGCAAAATCCTAAACCCCTTTCTAATCCCTTCTAGAATCTTCTAATCACTTCTAATTAGCCTAACCCATCATTCTAAACTGTGTCACATCCCTAAGCAAAGGGAAGTCACTTCTCAAACCTCAAAGTCTTTGATAACCATTAAAGGCTTCAAGCCTTCAACCACTTAATTCCTCAAAGTCTTTGATAGCCATTAAAGGCTTCCAACCTTCAACCACTTAATCCCCCAAAGTCTTCAATAACCATTAATGGTTAACTCAAACCCTCTTACATGGTTAAAACATTTGTTTTAACTCAACCTTCACCCAACCCAAGGGTCTCATCAGGCCTTTAATGCTTTGACCATGATTATCTCTTAATCATTTGCACAAAGGTTTATCCTTGGATTAACTCTTAATCCAGTGGGTAATCCTAATTTAGGCTTGACCCTTACCTTCTAGATAACCATGAGGTCTTCTCAGGCATTTAATGCCTCCAACCCCTTCTCTCAATCGAACCCTATGTTGACACTTGTCACCATTTCATTGGTGCGAATTGTGCAAATGGATCCTCAACTTTCAAACTCAACCCTTGATTGAATCTTTCAATCCTGACTATCCATTGCCCTTTTTTTGCAATAAATAGAACTCTCATTCCTTCATTTTCAATCATCCTTCAAATTTGTAGTATCACACTTATGCTCAAATACATTCAAGCTTTCATATCATTTTCATGCTCATCATTTTAGCCTCTTTGAAATCAGGAATTAGTCTAAATATGCATATTTAGGATAATTTCTTTATCATTAGCCTCAATCATAGACTAACATATATCATGTTAGGATAGTATTTATACTAATCTTGTCATCTTATCATATATTTTATTGCATTTTAAGATCATGCATAGCTTAGGATGCATCTCATACTAAAAACTATCAAAGCATCTCTCGTTCTTGCATTTGCCATCCCTAAACCATTTTGCTCAGTGATCTGAGAGCAAAAACATTGGTTTGAGGGACATTGTGAGATAGAGAACCATGGGACCCACCTTGGGAAGCTGAGTAATACATTATTACTCCATAGCTTGCACCAAGAAGTCCTGTGTGTGTGTGGACAAGTCATTTAACATATTTTCACATATTTAGTTTTATTAACCCACTTTTCCCACATACACTTACAAGTAAAGGCGTTAAACTTCCCGAAGATTTAGACCCAAACATCTTTAGAAACTTTTACTACAACAAAATATACCAGAGCAAAATATAACATTTACCACACCTTTTCAGCTGAGAACAAATACAAGGGAAGAACTTTTCCCTTGACAAGACAATATAACTTTGGCTGCCCTTACTCAACAAATATAAATGTTGCAAAGGCAAATACAGGATATGCAGCAAGGGACAACAGTACGGTACTTTTTAAACAAAATCTATCCTTATCCATTTGATAGAAGACTGAACATGGTGCCTTTTCCTCCAAACTCAGATGTTCCCAAATTTGATAAATATGATGGGAAAAGTGATCCCCGAGATCATGTTCGAGAATTTTGCACACTAAGCCTTGAATTTGCTCATGATGACACCTATTTAATGAGGTTATTCCCTAGAAGCTTGGGAGGGCAAACCATGGAATGGTTATCCAAAATTACACCACCTGTGAGATCATTTGATGAGTTGGTTAACAAATTCATAACCCACTATTCCTACAACATCCAACATGCCATAACCATGCTAGGTGTTTGCAACACCAAACAAAAGAACAATGAAACATTCATGGTGTTCCTTCAATGCTGGTGACGCATGGTCTCCAGATATCCTCGAGATATTCCCGAAAAGGAGAAAATGGAAATCTTCATCGATAACTTGAATAGTGAAATGAGTTACAGACAAAAATTCCAATGCATACCATCTTTTGCTAAATTGATTGAAAATGGCATTCAAGTAGAGGAAGCCTATGTCAAAAAGGGAACACTCAAATTTTACAAAGAAGGAACAAACTCATCAAACTACAATAACCAGAACAACACCAACCTTGAAAAATCTTGATTTTGGACTCGAAACAAAAATGAAGGCAACAATGAAACACATGATCCCAAATCTAAACAACCAGTGCTTGCATTATTTGGAAATCCTCAAAACATGAAAAATCCTAAAAATGCTAATCCAAATGCTAACACATATGCGCAAAACACCGATCAAGGACAACTCAACACAAACAACACCAATGATACTCAAAACAAAAACATGAATCCAGGACCTAGCAATAATTCACGCAACAACACAAACAATTCCAAAAGCAAATCTTCACACCACTGGGGCAATCACTAGAATCAGCATTCAGAGAACTTCTGGCACACAAGATTCTTTTCTTGCCTCCAATCAGCAACTATGAACCTCAAATCAAACCACCTTGGTGGAATGATTCACACTATTGTGATTATCATCCTAACAAGGGTCATCAGATGAATGATTGCATGAGGTTAAAACACGTGGTGCAAGATATGATTGATCGAGGTGACTTAACAAGAGATGGTCTCAAAACAAATGGTGATCATGGAGCCTTTAAAAATCCTCTTCCAAATTACAAAGATGGAGCTTCAACCTCGAATGATACACGTGGAGCTCATATCAATCATATCTACAATAACACCATAAAGCACATATCAGCTGATGATCATCAAGTAAATGTCATCACCATCCGAGATAAGCATAATCATGAATCTATCAATGTAACAACCCGAACTCAGAAATATGTCTTGAAAGGACATACTACACCTACAACTACCACACCAAAAATCCAATATGACTTGGTCAGCCAACTATGAAAAACTCCAGCATAGATATCTATACTAGAATTGTTGAAACTATCATCAAAGCACAAACACATATTAGAACAAGCGCTATTGGAAACCAATGTACCTCAAAATTTGGATACGGACAGATTTCAAGCCATGGTTGCCCATATGACTGGACCTCATAACCTTACCTTCTCAGAGCATGATGATGCCTCCTTAATCCATCCGCATAATACTCCTCTCCATATCGAAGTCATTGTTTGCAAACACCAAGTAAAAAGAGTCCTAATAGATGGAGGAGCCAGACTTAATATATGTACTTTAAAACTTATCTGTGCATTAGGCTTCTCAGAAGAATCTATTGATCCCTACAAGAAGATTACCATAAAGGCATATGATGATGACGAAAGATCCTCTAAAGGAACTGTGATATTACCTATTCAAGTGGGACCAATACAAAAAGATACTGTATGTTAGGTCTTAGACATAGACCTTACCTACAATATTTTATTAGGGTGACCCTGGATACATGAAATGCAGGCACTACCTTCCACATATCACCAGTGTGAAATTTTTTTTTTATCACAGACGAGAAGTATCCATATCTGCTGATCACAATCCATTTCAATATTGCAATGCAATGGGGGCAGCCCAAGACAGTTTGGTTCCTCATAATAGAGAAAAGCAACGATCTTCAACATCAGATCCACAAACAGAAAAATCCAACTCCTTATGGGGAGATTTCAAACAGAAAATGTAAATCGAAGAGCAAGGTATGGGAGAATACTCTTTGGAGCCTTTATGTTTGGCTAAATTGTCAACATCACCTAGATCTCATGGATTGCCTACTACATCAACACATCTGGTCACTCAGCCCATCACCAAATTTGATGGTACCTTCATCCAATTGGGCACTCTGGCACATGAATCAGAAGACAAAAATATTCTTAACTGGTTGTACAAAGATGAGAAAGAAGATAATAGAGCAGTCGCTCTAGACATTGTTCTACCTACACACCTATATGGAAAAGGATACTTAATTATGCAGTAAATGGGATATGACGGTAAAGGACCTATTGGCAAATGTAAGGAATGGGTCACTGAACCTATAAATCTTCCTTCACAACCCAACAAAAACAAAGAAGGATTGGGTTGTGAGCTCACCTTCCTATTAAAAAGGCCACCACACCTAACTACAAAACCTCAATGGAAAGTAAAGACAAAGTACAAAGAAGAATCCTGGCAGGAAGCACTCTATGAATCAGCAGAAACAATTCGCAAAACACAAGAACATCAGGATCAGAAGTTACATCAGGAAAAGCTTCTAAAACATAAAAGGGCCATATCTACAGCAGTAGCTCATATTCAAACACCAATATCTCAAGAACAAATAAAATCATCTCCGGATACCTTTGTTTCTCCCTGAAGAAGCATAGTCTATGAACAAATACAGAAAATAGAAGACAGATCTGACACATAATCAGCAAAAACTATCAAAATGGTATCTATCATCAAATATTTGTTTTCACCATACAACATACCAGTTTACAACACTGATAGAATCTGGGATGATGCCTCAGAGATAGATTCCAATGAATACGAATGGGATATCTGCTCCAATGCTACTACAGATATCCCTAATGATACTGATTCTCTATCTCTTTCTCAAAAATAACATAGCACAAGAGATAGACCTCTTGAATTTGGACCGCAGAATATCTATGACGCCACGGAAAGTGAATAGGAACATTATGAACAAGTCTATGTAGAAGATAATACCATCGAAGACCTTGATGAAATCCTGAACTTCTTTGATACCAAGAACAATCATGATGAAAACTCTATCCTAACACTCAGAGTAGCCGAACTTGATCCACCTAATGACTCCTTACCGCTTGTTTTTCCTGACCTCATCGACTGGGATGAACCTGAAATCCATGATATACTAATTTTCACAAATGATGAATCTATTATCCATTACCTATGTACCGTAAATACGGAAACAGGCTCTACCAGTGAACAAAATAACGATGTCTACAAACCAAGGAGTGCCAAGTCTCTCAGTCGCAAAAATGAACTAAATAAAGGATCTGATGCTAAAAACTAGTCAATGGCAGCTCTAGATCACAAAAAAGTAAAAAATAAAGGACGCATCTAAGGGTGAAAACCTTTTTAAGGCACTTAACGATGGAAGACTTGACACTCTTCTTGAGCACTTTCATGAGAGATCACCCATATTGATTGAACCCACTCAATCAATCAACATTGGCACCACATAAGCAGTTAGGAACCTACACCTTGCAGAATCTCTAATTGAGGCAGAAAGATCAGCATTCATCATCTTCTTTAAAGAACAGCAAATTAACTTTGCTTGGTCCTATGTTGATATGCTTGGAGTGGATCCGCACTTAATCATGCATCACTTGTCCATCTCTTCAGGAGTTAAACTAGTCAAGAAAAAGCTACGAAAAATGAATCCATAGGTGGCACTCATGGTCAAAACTGAACTAAAGAAATTATTAGATGCCGGATTCATCCAACCCATTGACTATGTAGAATGGATTTCCAACATCGTTCTAGTATCAAAACCAGATGGTAGTATCAGAATCTGCACTGACTTCAAAGACGTCAACAAAGCTTGTCCAAAGGACAACTTTCCTCAGCCCAGTATCGACATAATTGTCGATCTCACAATAGGCCATGCAATGCTCTCACTAATGGATGGTTTCTCAGGTTATAATCAAATCAAAATAGCCCCAGAAGATCAAGATAAAACCGCATTCACTTGTCCTTGGGGAACGTACTATTGGAATGTTATGCCTTTTGGCTTAAAAAATGCAAGAGCCACCTATCAGAGAGCAATGACAACAATATTCCATGACATGATGCATACATTTATGGAAGACTGTGTGGATGATTTACTCACTAAGTCCTTCACCAAAGCCAAACATCTCAGCATTCTAACAAAGATCTTCGATCGATTGGAGAAATTCCAAGTCAGGCTCAACCCTAAGCAGTGTGTCTTCGAGGTTACATCAAGCAAATTACTAGGCTACATTGTCTTAGTTAAAGGTATTGAAGTAGATCCAGCAAAGGTACAAGCCATTATGGACATGCCACCACCAAAGAATATCAGTCAACTCAGATCTCTACAAGGATGACTTCAATCAATTAGGCAATTCATCGCTCAGCTAGCAGATAAAAGTCTACCATTTAACCATTTACTACACAAAAATGTACCCTTCAAATGGGAGGCCAAGTGTGCAGAATCTTTTTACCAAATCAAACAGTATCTAATGAATCCACCAGTTCTAGTACCACCAGTCGTAGGAAAGCTTCTTATCTTATATATCTCAACAATAGATATATCACTGGAGGCACTATTGACAGAAGAAGATCAACAAGGGAAGGAATGTGCCATATATTACATCAGTAGGACATTGAATGGCTATGAACTCAACTATACATTCATTGAAAAGGCTTGCCTAACAGTGGTCTTCGCATCTCAAAAGTTCCAACATTATATGCTAGCACACACCCCTAAGCTGGTCGCAAAAATTGATCCTCTCAAATATCTACTCAGCAAGGCAGCTCTTACAGACAAATTGGCTAAATGGGTCATGATTCTCAGTGAATTTGACATCCAATACACAGAAAGACGAGCAATCAAAGGACAAGAAATTGTAGATCAGTTAGCTGAAGCACTGCTACCAGGCAAACACACCATGGAGATTGAATTTCTAGACAGGGATGTTCTTGCTCTTTCTACTAAACAATGGACCCTATACTTTGATGGTTCCTATACACAACATGGTTCCGGTGCTGGCATTTTTGTTCATCACTCCTGAAGGACACACTATCCCAAAATCATATAGGCTTATGTTTCCATGCACAAATAATGTGGCTGAATATGAGGCACTAGTTATAGGCATCAAAATGGTCGTAGAGTGGAAAATCATAGAGTTAAAAGTCTATGGGGACTCGCAACTGGTCATCCGTCAAATTAACAACTATCAGACAAAGGATGACAAGCTACTACCCTACAAGCAAATGGTAGATGACTTCAAATAGTATTTTGTGCACATCACCTTCGAGCAAATACCAAGATTGAACAACAAAGCAGCCGATGCAATGGCTACTATTGCTTCACTACTACAAATTCCAGAGCAACAAAGTCGTTACGAGTTCCTGGTAGAGCAACTATTCTCCCCCGCTTATGACCACTCTGAATCCCAGGTTATCTATGCCTTGACTGGTTTAGATTCTCTATTATATGGACCAATATACGACTACCTCAAGCACAATATCTTACCAATTGACCAATCCCATAACCAAAAACGTAACTTTATCCAACAAGCTGCCCGTTATACCCTTACCACTGATACTTTGTATCGTCGAGGTCTAAATGGTACTCTTCTTTGTTGCCTTGATCGTAATCATTCTGATTCTGCTTTACACGAGCTTCACGAAGGTATTTGTGGCACACATTCAAGTGGTACTACTCTAGCTAAAAAGCTTCTAAGGATGGGATACTATTGGCCTACAATGGAGAAAGACTCATATCACTTTGCTAAGAAATGTCCTAAATGCTAGATCCATGGTAATCTTATACATGCACCAGCACAAGAACTGCAGTCATTTACAGCATCTTGGACCTTTTGTCAGTGGGGACTGGACTTAGTTGGCAAAATTCATCCTTCATCTTCAAATGGACACATGTTCATTATAACAGCAACAGAATACTTTACCAAATGGATAGAAGCAGTTCCCATGACCACAGTGACTGGGAAACAAATTGCCTCTTTTATCCTCAATTATCTGACCTACAGATATGGTATTCCAAGTTCAATCATCACCGATAATGGACGGCCTTTCAAAAATCAAGATGTCCAAGAACTATGTGAAAAATTCAAAATCCAACATAGATTCTCTACGCCATACTACCGGCAGGGAAATGGTCAAGCGGAAGCATCTAACAAAAAAATACCAAAAATCCTCAAGAAAACAGTGAATGATGCAAGCAAAGATTGGCACGTACAACTCAATCCAGCACTTTGGGCATAAAGAACTAGCATCCGCACACCTACAAGAGCAACACCATATTCATTGGTGTATGGATCAGAAGCCATTTTACCCCTAGAGGTAGAAATCCCATCTCTCAAAGTCTCTTTGAAAGGTTTAATCCTAGATGAAGAGTATCGAGTTAACCGACTGCAAGAACTTGAACTATTAGATGAAAGACGCCAATATGCTTATACTCATCTCAAAGCATATCAAAAATGCATGTGCAGGAGCTACAATCACAAGGTCATTCCCCGTAATTTCAAAATTGGTGACCTAGTCCTCAAAGAAAATCCAAGAAATCAACAAGATCGAGAAAACAAAGGAAAATTTGGACCTAACTGGTTGGGTCCCTATGTTATCATATCCGTCTATGGATCAGGTGCCTACCAGCTAGTGACTTTAGAAGGAGATTTCCTTGACAAACCAACTAACATCATCCATCTAAAGAGGTACTACACTTAAGTAGCCTAGTGCACGACAAAAGCCAAAAACAAGCAAAAAAAATAAAAAATCCAGAAAAAGAAAAAACACAAAGTACAATAAAAACAAATGATGAAAACCTGGTAAACAGGCGCTCTTGTGAAAGAATGGCTCCTCCATCTATATCAATACCATTTTATCCATACAAACACTATCGGCCATCGCCCAACACTTAGCAAATATCCATTCAGGACATACTTAGCATAGTCACTATCCTAATTTGTCTATATATATCCTCTTACCACTAATCCACCATGGCTTGGAAATCACTGTACATATTCACATCAAGAGGCACACTTAGCTAGGGGCATTCCAATCGTCTAAAATTGGTAAACATTCAAGACATCAAGGCTATTTGCAAAACTCAACATCTTGACATCCAATAAACCAAAAAAAAAAAAAACGCTTTATCACAACAAAAAACAATTCACAAAAATACCAAGGATGGATGATTTTCTGAAGTACTAGATGTTGCACTATAGCATAAAATCTTGACTAGGTTTGCATTTTGAATTTTGAATTTTTTAAATATTTTCTTAGTCTTCTATCTGGGAGGCGATCACTTGTACTACATGAATACATGCCTCGAGACGTGATACGTTTAATATCACTAAAGGCCTGATTCCACTTCACGCATACAAATGATCTAATCTTGTCTGTTTACACAATGCGCACTCAGGTCATCCTAGTTCAATTATACCTTGACGTTTGTGCTATCTTGCAAAATCAAAAATCATGTAAATTTTTCTCAGGTCATTATGGTTCAATTATACCATTATGCTTGTATAAATTTTCAACATATCCTAAACAAATCAATGCTCAATGATGATATCTACAAAGAAAGCACACAAATGGCTATATCGAATGGAAAATACAGAATGAGGATGCTACCAAAAATAATTAGTTGCATATCATTTTAACAATTAATTGCATATCATTTAACTTGTTTGCATATCATTTTAACAATTAGTTGCCTATCATTTTTACAATTAGTTGCATATCATTTAACATGTTTACATATCATTTTAATGATTAGTTGCATATCATTTAACATGTTTACATATCATTTTAACGATTAGTTGCATATCATTTTAACATCATTGCATATCATTTTACATTTAGTTGCAAATCAAATCATATATGTCATTTTTAAGATACATCACACCGCATATCAAATCATACATCTCATTTTCAAGATACATCTCACAGCATATAAAAGCATACATCCTGCATTATACATAATATCATCTATTTAAAGCATTGCATCACATAAACAAAATAACCCAAATAAATGCATCCATATAAACACCCCACATGATCAACAAAAATGGTGCCATAGATATATATATCTCAAAAATGATCAAAATGTACAAAATGTGTCAAAACTGTGTCCAGTACAAAGAATAACAATGATCCAAAACTACAACAGAGACCACGTCTCTCAAGTATGACTATCCCCTGATGGAGATGGTCTAGCTCCAGATGCGCCCACCCCTGGATCCCCAGGAGGGTCCTGTCTGGGTGGCCCTGTAACACCTCAGCTCTCAGACAGTGACCCAGTATCTCGAGATTGACTAGATCTCCACTGTGTAAAGCTCTATACTCGCTGGTCCCTAGGTACCACAGCCTCATAGTGCCACTGAAAGTTCTCCACCTCCTGAGCTCTCAATGCTAGCTCTCTCAGGGTGTCTCTCATAGGACCACCCGCCGCTGCTCTCTGCATACTAGACATGACCTCCTTCGCTCGTCCCCTCCACTCTATCTTCATGTCCCGCTCAGTGGTCAATTGAGCAATCTATCGCTGATAGGTCAAAATCTGTGCCTGCAGCTACTGAACAGTCACCTGTAGGGTTCGGATATGTTCATCCTCAACATGTGTCAGGATCCAAACCCATAGAGGTACCTGTGCCGGGGCAACTCCTCCAACCCTGCCTGTCCTCGGTGCTAGTGGTGGGAGCACATCTGTCCTCCTCATCTAAGTTGGTCGCCTTGCCTCATCATCACCCCCCACCATAGCTAGCACCTCCCCCTCTCTCCCCTCTCCACCGGCTCCAATAGCCAATCCACCTCTCCCCCTATCTATCCTCCCCTGTCTCACCGCTCTCTCCACACCGCTATCTCCTCTCCTCCCTCTACCTCCCTGCCTCCCTCTAGCTCCTCTCCCTCGTCCATCTCCTCCATCCTCTCCATCATCATCATCATCATCATCATCATCATCTCCCTCTCCCTCCTCCTCATCCAAATCAAAAGTTGGCCTCATCTCATCAGGACTAGATATCCTAGCCACCGCCCGCACAGCAAACAATTAGGCAAACTCATCCATCATGCCCGCATCCTGAATCTTAGGGGCATAATACCATATCTTCCCGGCCAACCCCACAAAATCTTCCACCACCACTGCACTATCAATGGTTGGCCCCCAATCTGCTACATCTTGCCACCGTCGTGCATATAGGCACGCTCCCTATGGAATACCCTGCTAGCGCCCAAACTGCCTCAAAACTTGGGTCACCACAAACCTCTCAATCACGAACGGGGTCCTCCCGATCAGGTACCTGGTCATAAAAACAAAGGGCATGTCCAGCCCATCCTCAGCCCACACCTCACATCCTGTGTATTGTCGCTAAGTGACCGTATCTATGTCATCAAGCACTCTCCTCCAATGCTCTAGTTTGCGCAACTTACGCTGGACAACTAGACCCCTGTATCCGTACGCATATGCGCATCCCACAGGACTATCCCTATCTGCTAGTGGCCTCGCTGCTGGAATGTGCTCCCAACACCATACCTATAATAATGTCATGCCAGCTGACAAACTGTCATAGCTGAGGTATACCACCTCATGTAGACCCCTGTATAGATGGGCCAGCATAGCTGATCCCCATGAAAACCGCCGGCCCTGTGTGACCATCTCCTCCAAAACCAGGCCCCATCCCACCGAGAATCCCTTTGACCTACGATCAGGACAAAGGAATCCACCAATGAACCCTGCTAGTACAGATGGTAGTGGTGCATAATCTAGGTCCAAAAAATCCTGCCATGGGATCTCATAGCCACAGACTGTATCATCATGAAAAATGCGGCGCAATACCTCTATACCACCATCCTCTGACTACTCATATGGTAGTAGTGCAACTACAATAGGAATGCGTAGGATCCTGTAACAATCCTCTAGTGTGACTGTCATCTCTCAAGTGGCAAAATGGATGGTGTTGGTGTCACTATACCACCTCTCTGCCAAAGCTGTCAGTAGCCCCCAGTTCACAATGAACCGAGGCATATCCAAGAGGGAGGTCAACCCACATCTCTCAATAATGTCAAGGTCGGCCTGTGACAACCGCGGTATCAATGTCCACGGTCTTGGAAATCTCTCCCATGACTGGACCACACCCAATCACTCCTATCAAACAAGCAAAACAAATTAAATATCAGTTTCCACATCAAAACAATGATATCAAAATCAAACTTACATCAACAACATGATAGAATTTGCTCATCTACATGAAGTTCAAAATCCTATCATTTCATATCAACTTGTCAAACAACTCAAGTTATCAAAAACCATATCAAAAATTGTAACACAACTCAAGTCTCCACAATCACGTAAACTTGTAAAACAACTCAAGTTTTCCACCCATATCAACTTGTAAAACAACTCAAGTTTCCAACCCATATTAGCTAGTAACACAAATCAGGCTTCACACATTGAACTTGAAACACGGTAAGCAAACAAATCATATTTTGATCAAAACACCACATTGATATCTATACATAAGTTAAAAAATCGCAAATCAAAACAAGTTATATCGACACTCATATTGGACAAATCCATAAAATCGTGACAGACAAAGAAAACAAATTTACATTTTGGCTCATCTCGCAAAAATTTTCTAGATGCGCTAAAAGAGACTCCCGCTGCGCTAAAACTCCCCCACGCGCTAGGCTATTTTTCTTACACGCTAATCTATTTACCCTATGTGCTAGACTGACTCTACGCGCTAAATATTTCCCCCCATGCACCACCTAACCTACCCTATGCGCTAGACTGACACTATGCGCTAATCTATCCCTCCTAGGTGCTACCCGTTTGACCCTATGCGCTAGGTTAGCCCTACGTGCTAAACCCCCTTACCCATGTGAACCCCTGTGACCCCTATGTGCTAGGTCTACCCTACGCGCTACCCAACTATCGCCATGCGCTATTCTGTGTCTATGCGCTAACCTCTATTTCCTATGCGCTACCCTCTTTTATTCCGGACGCACCTCCTAAAATAAACTTGATGCACTACTTAAAAATTTGTATGCGCTAATCTATGCCTTAGATGGGCTAAAACGCTAGACCCGAGTTTCAAAAATTAAAAAAATGACTAAAAACAACCAAATCAAAAATCAAAAGAGGGTCAAAAATGTTGACTTACTGGTGGTCCATACGCGGTAGGTCTCCGGTACCTCCAAACGTGCTCGAAACGGTGTCTAGAATATGGAATCGGCATTTTCTTTGCAGACCAAATTCTCTTTCTCCAAAGTCAACAAAGCACAAATGAATCAAATCAAAGCTCTTTTCCCCTTTTATAGGAGGAAAATGAAATTAGGGTTAGCCAAATGGACCTATAATATGGTCGCGGTCTCCCCTATACCTTACACATTGTACATTATCAGCGGATGAATCAATTTACACACAAATTACATCGACGAAATCCTACAAATCCAAGCAACTCATCATATCAAATCAAAAAATTTCAAAAAAACAAAATTGATTCATCTCCTGAGGGGGCATCACGCATCAAATCAAATCTGGGGAACAACTTGTAAATCGAAAGAGCGACACAAAAATTGCATTTGATCATAAATCATGATAAGGCATCATTTTCTTTGAAATAACATGTGCACACACATCACTTTAAAGAGGGGCAAAATGTAGATGTATAAAAATGACCATATTCCTAAATGAATGTTTTATGTTCATTTCTCTATTTAATTAAATCCAATTTAATTAATTTACCCACATTCCTCTATTTAATTAAGTAAATTACTCAATTTATTTAAATTAAATTCACTATACCCATTTAATGAATAAATCATTTTATCCAATTAAATCCCCCCTATCCACTTTTAATTAAATTCAAATTTAATTAAATAGTTATCCTAAATTATATAAATCTAATTTATTTAATTGCAACCAAATTGAATAAAATTCTTTATTTCAATTAAATCTTATTATCCCTCCATCCACTTGCAAAATCTTACATCTCTCACTTGCCTTCCTAAAGCCCTTTCTAATCCCTTCTAGACTCTTCTAATTGCTTCTAATTAGCCTAACCCATCTTCTAAACTTTGTCACATCCCTAAGAAAGGGGAGGTCACTTCTCAAATCCTCAAAGTCTTTGATAACCATTAAAGGCTTCAAGTCTTCAACCACTTAATTTCTCAAAGTCTTTGATAACCATTAAAGGTTTCAAGCCTTCAACCACTTAAATCCCCAAAGTCTTGATAACCATTAATGGTTAACTCAAACCTTTTTACATGGTTAAAGAATTTCTTTTAACTCAACCTTCATCCAACCCAAGGGTCTCATCAAGCATTTAATGCTTTGACCATGATTAGCTCTTAATCATTCACACAAGAGTTTATCCTTGGATTAACTCTTAATCCAATGGGTAAGCCTAACTTAGGCTTGACCCTTACCCTCTAGATAACCATAAGGTCTTCTCAGGCATTTAATGCCTCCAACCCCTTCTCTCAACCCAACCCTATGTTGACACTTGTCACTATTTTATTGGTACAAATTGCAAACATGGATCCCCAACTTTCAAACTCAACCCTTGATTGAATCTTTCAATCCTGACCATCCATTGCCCTATTTTTTCTATAAATAGAGCTCTCATTCCTCCATTTTATCATCCTCAAAATTTGTAGTATCATACTTATGCTCAAATACATTCAAGCTTTCATATATCATTTTTATGCTCACCATTTTAGCCTCTCTTTGAAATCAATAATTAGTCTAAATATGCATGTTTAGAATACTTTCTTTATCATTTAGCTCAATTATAGACTAAATATATCATGTTAGGATAGTATTCATACTAACCTTGTCATCTTATAATCTAGTTTATTGCATTTCTAGAATCATGCATAGCTTAGGATGCATTTCATTCTAAAATCTATCAAAACATCCCTCATTCTTGCATTTGCCATCCCTAAACCATTTTGTTCAGTGATCTGAGAGCAAAATATTGGTTTGAGGGACATTGTAAGATAGAGAACCATGGGACCCACCTTGGGAAGCTGAGTTATACTTTATGACTCCATAGCTTGCACCAAGAAGTCCTGTGTGTGTGTGTGGACAGGTATTTTGGAACATTTTTCACATATTAACTTCTATCGACCCACTTTTCCCACATACAGGTGCAATCAATTTAAGAATAGGTATAGTGTTATCAATTGCCTTTTAGGCCAATGCATTGCAATCTGTTATCTTTTTTATTGAATCCAAAAGTACCTCTGTAACATTGGTAGGTTTGAATTCACTTGCTAATGTGTTGGATGTTTGACCAATTGCTTTTATTTTGTTTCCATTAGTTGTAACCATTTTACTTGCATTTTCTTTCAGAGGATCAGTTTGGGTTTGTATCTCTACTTGTAAAGGATTCTCAGACTATTTTGATGTCTCAATGATTGTTGATTTCTCTGTTTCAGTGTGTACTTCTACCTTAGATTGTTTTCCTAAAAGTTCAACTAACAGTATCTCAGTCTCTGATGCCCCTATGCCAGCATCTATTCCTTTAGTAGGTTTCTCAGTTTCTAATGGTTGCTTTGGTTGAGTTGGGATCTCAACTTCAACAGTCTCTACCGGTTTCTTGGCCAAATTACCACTGTCAATATTGTCTTCCTTAGCCTCTAAACTATCCTTGTCCACAACAATATTCACTTCTTGAATATCCACATTCATGGTAAAAATTATCTCAGATTCAGGATTTGTGTTATCTTGTGTAGCACCTTTAGTGTTAATAACTGGTGGATCATTTGTGTGTACTAGTGCAGTACCCAAAGGTGGTGGTAGATTGTTAGTGATCTTGATGTTTGGAATACCACCAATTTTTCCTTTGCCCTTGTCCTTATCCTTCTGATACACTTTAAATGTCTTTTTCGGACGGTTCATTTCCTCTTGTTTTTCCTTCTCCACAAAAAATATATCCTAATTATCAACAGTTTCATCTGCAATCTCTTTTACTCTTCTTGCCATTAAACTTAGTTGTCGATGCCCACATGCAAAAACAAATTGGTTAGCCTCATAAATTAACTCATCAATTTCCTCTTTTGAATTTATAGGATGTACAGCTAGAAGTTTTTCAACTTTCAGTTTCTTATCTAATTCCATCACTCCTATCCTTTTTGCTTCCAATCTCCTATAGATTTCATTAGGTAAGTCATCCACAACTTCAATTAAAGTCTTTTTATATATGTCCAAATGTAAAATTATACTGTTCTCAATGCTTTCCCTATCAGAATCATTAAATGTGTTATATAATTTTTGTGCATTGGCCAAATCTCCATCATCAGTTATCTCATTCAGTAAATCATTCAAAGAAGGGGTAACATGATGTTGTTTCTTCTTTGGTGTGAGTTTCTTTGGCGGTCCCCTTACTGCTTGTTGTTTCTTTCTTGGAGTCCTTTCTCTCTTAGGTGAAGGAGAGGGTATCGGTGAAGGTTTTATCTTTCTCCTTTCAACTCTTTTAAACTCTGCTAGCTTTTCATTGTCAATTACAGAAGATGTGTCAATCGGTGAAATGTGTGCCTCTGGTTGAAGTCCTTTAAGCTCACTAGCCGATATGCCACTAATGTTCATTACATTTTCCTAGAAGCATCTCTAATAAATTTTTCTCTTTTCTTCCTTTTCTTCAACAAAATTACATCTCCTTCAATAGTCTCAGCACTACCAAAGACTTTTTCTGATGGTTCTCTTGGTGCTTCCAGTAAAGCTTTAGCATATGTCTCCAAAATGGTAAAATCTACTTTATATCCCATTTCAGTCACCCAGATAGTCTTAGGGAGTACAACCTCCATCCATGTCTCATCTCTCTTGATAACAAAATAGATTTCTTTGTTATATTTTTCCACTACACTCTGTGGTATCCTTTCTCTAGTTCTCATTTTAGCTTGGAATTTTTTGAGGTATTCTATTATGTTGTTGTCCCTAGTAGTTCCCATGCCGGTAAAAGCTTCCGAAAGTTGCTTTCCTATCGGTATATCATATCCAAAGTCTTTAGGTCTAGTATCGAGGACTCGTTAGTGAAATACGACATCAAGGATACTAAAAGATTTCCAAAGCGGAATGTCCCTTTCTTATCTCCTTTGATCTTTTTCAAATTGTCAATAAGTTCATCTTTTATCCATTCACACACATCTATCATTGCATTGTTGTTAACCATATCATAAGCACTGTTTATACAAAGACTAGAAACTGAATTGAGCCTGTTAGCATATGTAGTCTTGTACCCTAACACCATAATTACAAATATCACATTGATATCTTTGATATCATTCACTCTGAGTGATCTGTTGTCAGATGTTGCTCCGATTAGGATCATCATTTTGTTGTTAGGAATCTTCTTAGTCTTATTAGGTCTATTGTGGGCTGAGGGTAAACCAATTACTGCCCTAATTGCTTGTCGGGTTATTTGTAGACAAAATCCAACCATAAGAATTCTCCATGTGCTCTACTCAATACAATTCTTACTACTTCCTCTAGAAATTGGGGAATGTTCAGTATCTCCACAAAACCTAGAGTTTCTATAATTTTGTGTTCAGGTTTAACAACACCATTTTCATCACAAATTACCTTAGTAAACATTTTCATCAATTCTTCAGAACCTAGTTCTTCTATATTGCAATGTATATGAATCCTAGGGTCTTCTGCAAATGCCACACCTTTAGGAATTTATGAAAATGCCCCTATAGAGTCATCTTGCTTAGCAATTTTGGCAATCTTCTTAAATATAGGCCTAGGGCATTTCACATTTTCCATAATGGTAAGGTTCAGAATAAACTTGGGAGCAGAAGAAGAAGCCATTGAAAAATACCTTTAGCTGCTTGAAAATATTCTAAATGCTTGAAGAAATCACTTCGCACCTTCACCTTGAATGCCTTCACTCAGTTTTTGCACTCTCTACTAATTTGAATGCTTGGTGAGTAAAAAATGAGGGAAATCAGCCGATTTATAATAACATTTCTTCCACCAACTGCATTAAATGCTCGTCGCTTAAGTGAAAACTTAACACATCTACCGATAAAGAAGAAATATATCTTCTCACCATCAACCGAGGGTAATCTGCATGATTTTCAACTTGCTGTAATACCCCCAAAGGGTTACTTCTTAGTTGGATGAAGAATCTCCTGTCAGTGGAGGATTACTCTGTTCTACCGGTATAGAGATAGTTTCATCAACTATCTAATCTCTCTTCCTAATCCATTGTTTTGAAAATTCTTTCTTTACCTCATCTACCTTTTCTTTGCCTTTCAAACTGGATCCTTTATTATTTTCTAGTGAAGTCTTGCTTTTACAAAATTTAGCAATGTGTCCAATCTTGTTACAAGCATAACAAGTCACATTATTCCTCTAGATAGCCTTTCCATATCCTACACTGGTTTGTGTTCTACATTGATTAGATAAGTGTCCATATCTTCCACAAACATAGCATTTCACATTCATTCTGCAATTTTCTGAATTATGACCAACTTTGTTGCATTTGGAACATTGACCAGTGGGTGCATTAATATTCTGATTGTTTCTAAATCTACATTGATTTGCTCTATGACTATATTTGTTGCAATTGAAACATTTTCCATTCAACTTATAAGCATTAGGTTGTCTTACTAGTTTGTTCTGATCTAGATTGTTTGCAGTACTAGAGCTTTCTCCAACTTCAAATCCAAGTCCATTAGTATCTCCATTAGGTTTTTGACTTTTCAGCATGTCCTCAAGTTCCTCTGAAATTTTCTTGAATTTGTCTTTGTGTTTATTTGTAGCAGCCAACTCAATTTCTAGAATTCCCTTTTGTCTCAAAAGCTTGGTTTTATCATGTTGCATGTGAATCAGCTCTATCTTTAGTATATCATTTTCATGACTAAGTCTTAGATTTTTATTTCCAGCGTCATTGAGTCTCCTAGTCAAGTCTTCCCCATTCTTCTTCCTATCTTCAATGTCTTTACATAACCGCATAGCCATATCTTGCATTTCATTCTTCATATTATTGTTTTCCTATCTCAACTTGTTTGCAAGTTCTCTAAGAGTTTCTTTTTCATCATCTTTCTACATCTTCTCATGAAGTTCTTTTATTTTATTTTGTGCTATAGAAAAATTCTCTGGAAGTCCTTTAATGAATTCATGTGCAATCCTTAGATCATCTTCAAGTTTGATATTCTTCAATTTCTTTGCAACATAATATACAAGAGCTCCTTCCAATTCTTTTCTTAAGTTCTCCATATGTACTAGTGTCAGAATCTTTCTCAAGCTGTTAGGCTTTTGAAATTAGAGGACCAAGCTCTGATACCAATTATTAGAATCAATGACAGTCCCAAAGACACTGACAGGGGGGGGATGAATTAGTTTCTAACCAGCTAAAAACATATTTAAACTTATTAAGAACTTTGTATCCAAAAATAGTGTACCGGTAAATAAGAATTAATGTAGCAAATAAGAATAATAGAGACAACATAGAGAATACACCATAACACAAGATATTAATGAGGAAACCTGGTGGGGGAAAAAAATTGGTGGGATTTGTGACCCACAATATTCACTCACTAGCTAATGAATAAATATCACTTATAATGAGGGGCCTGAACATGCAGGAAGGCTAGCAGCCTAGAGCTCACTGCTCAACTACAAAATGGAAGTCTCACTGACTTACAAAATGGTTCAGATCAGCATCAACTATGCTAGGTTCAGTACCACTTTAAGCTCAGTCTATAGCCAGAACCTTCGTTGTCAACTATATCACCTTATACAAAATATTATCTACATTCTCTCTCTTATCATATCTTCATGTAAAAATGACCTATAAGATCTCATACATATATATGAGTCTTTTACAATATACCATGTTGGCTTATACAAGAGATAATTACATTATAAAATAATAAACAAAATTTTATTCCATGTCAGCTTGAGTGTTGGTATGCATTATTGCTATCATTGGTGAAGTGCCTATCGATGTATATAGAAGTCCATTTCTAGTGCCGGTAACTGCCAATGGGTTACTAGGTGTGATTGCCAATTGGTTGCCATCAATGACAACACAATTTTGATACAGTTATAGCTTCTAGTTGCAAATGAGTTCTGTAACACTTGATCAAATATATTTCTATTGGTTAATGGTCTTCTCTTATTCTCTCTCATCCTCACAACACACTTAGTCACACTTGGATGCCTTTTTGAAAAATCACACCTCACTTGTTAGCTCAACTATTAGACCTGCTACAGTTTATCGGTACTCTATCACTACTGGTTAAACCCTTTCACTAGTTTGCCTGTTAACTCTGCAACTTTCTTAGAATAAATTCTAAGGAAGATGATCCTTCTCTTTGCTCAAGCTCTATTAACTCTCCTTCTTCACATCAAGCATCAATCATTTTTGTCTCAACCTCATCTATTTATAATCTTGAATTCGTTCCTAAAACCTCATTCAATAATGTCATGTTAGGTTTTGCCTTATCCAACTTGAACCAAATATAATTTGATTTGATCTTCTTTTCTAGGGATACGATCTTCATGACATCGATCAACACCAGAAAATATTCGCATTCCAATGTGCGTTTTCTAAATTTGGAGGTCTGCACCATGCTCTTCTACTTTTCTGTGTCATACACCATTAATGGCTTTGTTGTTTCCTTCAACAAACAGATACGAAGATCAAATCTTCTTGCAGGATCAGTTCAGTCGCTTTGCCAACTTAACTTCCTCGAGCTGCAATCCTCTGGTATCCTTTGTGACTTGTGGGTTCTTCATAAAAGTCAACCTACTTGCTGACTTTTTGCATCAATGCACACTCCACCGACCTGTGCACTATCACCACCTAGCATCTAGCTATCATGTTTGTCGACATCCACCTATGCTTGGATTTCTATGTCGGTTTGACATCCTTTGTTGACCAAGGTTTACTACTAGGTCAGTTCACCTTACCAGTATGACCAGCAAACACCCTCTATACTGGTAGCACATCCTCCTAAAAATTCTCATTCCTTGTAGTCTGTCTTCATGCTATCCTCTTTATTCTTCTCACAGGATGTTGTTATGATTCTTTTAGCATTTCACATCTTCATCACAAACAAGCAACCGACCTTCATCCAGGTTTGTGGCTTTCTAGTAAGCTTGATTTACCGATAGATAACATAATTCATGTGTACTGGTAGCCTTCATTTTTCCTTCTCACTCACATGTACATTGCCATCATATGTCTTGCTCTTCTGGTATTGTTCACCACTTCTTACTTACCGGTGACGTTACTAAACCTTTTTGACATCAATGACAACTTAATGCTAATAATACCAACAATCTCCCCCTTTGGCATTGATGTCAACTTACTACAAGACTTCATACCCATTAATTTCTCCCCCTTTGACACAATGACAAAGGGTACTATACACTCCCCCTTTGATCCATACCTAGCTCCCCCTTAGGCTACTATCAGTGATAGTAGTTGATAGTGAGATGTGGCTCAAGAGTTATAGATGTTTCTATGAACTCCCCCTGAACCATATAAATCCTTACTTTCTCAAGTGCATAAGGGAGATGACACAACTCCCAACTTGTTTCTTAGGTATACAAAAGTGCTTACCGACAATGGTTTGGTGAAAATGTCTACTACTTGTTCTCCGGCAGGGACATAGTCCACCTTTACTTATTGTCCTTCAACCTTCTCTCTGAGAAAATGATACTTGATGGCTATATGATTTTTCCAGGAATGCATCACCAAATTCTTTGATATGTTGATGGCACTCGAATTATCACACCAAATGAGAATAGGGTCAGTAATGTCCACCTGTATATCTTTGAGGGTCTGCTTCATCGAAAGCACCTGAGAGTAGCATGTAGTAGCAACAATGTATTCTACTTTAGTAGTTGATAGGGAGACTGAACCTTGCTTCTTGCTATGCCATGAGACCGATCGGTCACCTAGGAAGAATGCACCACCACTCATGGTCTTTCATTTATCAAAGCAACCTCCCAATCAGCATCAGTGTATTCTTACAAGATGAATTCCCCTTGTTTAGGGTACCACAATCCATAAACTGAGTGATCCTTGCAGGTACCTAAATATTCTCCTTACAAAATTCACATGTCACTGCTCTGGTGCAGCTTGAAATCTAGCCACCATGAACACTGCATGTACTATATCTAGTCGAGAATCAATTAGATACAATAGGCTTTCTATCATGGATCTATACAATGTCTGATCCACCATCGGTGATTCATCACTCTTTCTTAATTTTCGTCCAGTCACCATGGGGGAATTTATTGGTTTGCACTCATCCTGTTGGTGCCCAAAACCATAGATTGGGAAACCAAAGACTTTCCTAATCCTTAGTTAACCCAATCAACCTTAGCCAATGAATAGGGATGGTCAAAGACCAAATCCCTCTGCACTTTAGGCTTCACTAGACCCAGGTGGGTGTACCTTACACTCTCAAGCACAAAAGAGGTTTATTTTAAGTGAATTTAAACTGTGGGAGTTAGCAATTGTAGGGATGGAAAAAGGTTTTCCTACAATTATGCTAACAAAAGTGCTTTTTATTTAATGCTTTTAAAACTGATAAAATAAGTGTGACTATAGTTGTGTTATGTAAAAGATTATTGTTTAAGACTTTAAGCTATTATTAAAAAGAGGAATGCTGATAGAAATTAGAAGATTTTTTTCTTTGATAAGGACCTAATGCATATAAACTTATTTAGCAAAGATTAATAACAAACCAATGCCTTTATCTGACCATTAATGAATAACTTTGTGGACAAAAATCACTATCAACTCAAGAGATGGTTATAAGACCATCACTATGAAAGTTTCATTATGTGTTGCATGAAAAATAAAAACCCAATTTAACATTCAGTACAACATCATGTGATGGCACATCACAGCAAATCTAAAATATTTATCAAGAGGACATATGATTCTATCAAAAACAAAATTACACATAAGAATATGAAGATAAAAGCATGAAATCTTCTATATTAACTTTGGGAATAAGAATGTACACAAAAAAATACACTCACAAATACTCCAATATATTCAGTTTGTACGTAAATAAATTCCTCATTCCTATTAGAATTTTCTAAACATAATACTTATAGTCGAGCTAGTGGCAGAATAATGTTAATCTCCTTGTGATATAAAAGTGACTCACTACATATATGTGAGCCAAAAGATTCAAGTGAAAGGATGCACCCTTTCATTTTGTAAAACTACACTTAACTATAACCTAATACCTAGCTCCCTAACCACCAGACATAAAACAAAAATTACAAACAAAGAAGTCAATTTTGGTGATCCCATAATGAGTTACATTTCTGAATATACTCCAAATATTTGTTGTCCTGGTGAGTGGTGGTGTTGAATACAGTATCCTTGACAAAAATTTCCATGGTAACCATTCTTTCCATCTACTCCCCTATCTCTTTCATATCCAAAACATCTGCCCATGCAACATTAAGGGATGTGTTGAGTATATTGTAGCATTCTACAATCCAAACCCCTCTGTTCTTTAACTGCTCTGCCTCATCCACAATATCTGGTATACCATATCTGACAATATCCTTGCAGTTGGTAAATTTCTGCTTGATGTCCACACCAAATGCCTTATGCTTGTTCAACCTTCTCTAGATATTTCCAACAATTTTCTCCTCGACACTCTTGTCTTTAAACAAGACCTTTAGCTTTTTAAAAATTCTTTCATGAGAAGATGTATTATCTTGAGTCTTCTAATACTTGGTCCAAAATTATTTGAGATCTTCTAACAAGTGCTCAAACCTATTGGTCAACAAAACACAAGCAAAATCCACCCTGGAAGTCCTGATTTGCCTTCTTAGTTTTATATTTTCTTTCATTTGGTCCTCATATACCTTTTTCCACTGCATACCAATATCAGTTACTTGTGGTATTTCATGACCACGACTTCTTAACAAGCCTTTATATAATTTTTTGTATTTCTAACCCTCTTTTAACACCCACTGCATTTGCGCTTTATTTAGTTTTGCAATGCAATTTGTAAGTCAATAGTGACAATTGGATTAACCTCTCCTTCTTTCAGTCTCATCATATGCCCAAATTCTTTATCTACATCTATAATCTTGGGTGTTTTATTTGGGGGGTGTAGGGTCCAAATCAACATCTCCTCTTCATTAGGATCATATCTTGACCCAATAAAAATGTTATCAACTCCCTGTATGTCTAATTTTACATCTTTCCTATCTAAGTGCAACAAACTGTCAAAAATGAAAGAGGCACTTAAATCCCGTCCTGGGAACAAAATGATGTCTACCTCACTGAGAATTTGCCTCCCTCTCTGTGGTGTCATTTTAGCCACCTCTTCATTGATGTCCTTCAATCCTTTTAGAATCTTTGCTTCATTCTCAAGGGTGACATTTGGGATGCTCTCCCTCAATATTTTTCCTTTGTAGTGATACAATAAGGACTTAAACTCCTTGGATTGTACAAAATATTTCATCTACCACAAATGCCACATGTTCATCCATCCTCACATCTATGTTGGTGTTGAGTCTCACCATAGCTTGCTCCTAAATCTCTATAATTTCTTCTAGTTTAGGTGCATGGAGAGTAGATACAGCTACATTCTCATTAGACTCACTCTTAGAGTCTCCTTCTTCTTTTAATTCTTCAAGCCTCTACCTCTACTCTTCCAATTTTTTGTTCAACTCCTCTAAGACTGCATCAGCCTCACCCTACTACTTGTTCCTAAATAAATCCTCTGCCTCCATGGGTATGTGCAAATATTCTCCTAGGTTCTAGTTCTGCTTGCAGTGGTTAATGTATCCTTCTGCATCATAATTCTTCCGAGCGTGGTGTTCATACAAATTGTACTCCTCTACCAATTTCTTTTCAATTGTTTCATATGCCTTGGTAGACACAATGGTGAAATATCTAAAATGTAAAGTGCAAGGCATAAACACCTACTTGTGTGCACCACTTAAATGCTTTGCATTTGACATGCTAAGTTGCCTAAGAATCTCTAGATATGCAATTGTTGGCATTATGTGAACCGGTATGTGGACATAATGACATTGTATGTTGTCATTGATGTCAATATGTTGAAGAGGTGTGAACCAGCATAGATGAGAGCTGGTAGAACACTGTGAACCAACATTTGTGCCAAAGTGAAACGGTTTGCTTGTTCAAGGTGAACCGGCATATGGTTATGGGAACCAGCACATACAAGTGTTGTATGACTACCGGTTGGTAGTCTCAACTTCAAGGTTTTTGGTTGAAATTCTTCAAGCCTGTGTTGCTCAACTGGTGACTTTGTGTGATGAGTTAGTATTGTAAAGAAGAATAGATCGTGTTGCCATGTAAGCCTATGTGCGGGAAGGATCTTGCATGAGGGAGATTTTTCCTATCTACCTCAGGAATGTGCGAAGTCTGTAAAATGGTGATAACATGTGATGGGTTATTAGCCGCCATAAAATCAGTGGAAATGGATGATGGAGAATGTCTTGAGTTTGGATCAAGGTCTGCTACATTTAATGCAGAGTGCTCAACGGTCAGGATTGAACCGTTTGAATTCCTTAACCTAACAGGTTTAGGGTTTAGGGTTTATGCTACCGACCTATCTATTTTTCCTATAAGGTCGATGTTGTATCTCTTTCTGAGGTTGTTGGCAAATGTTGTGTGTGAGTATCCAAGAGAAGGGATATGTGATTCTTCCTAGACCAAAAGGAGAGAAGTGATACCTGCAGAGTGTAAGTGCAGAAGGTGAAGAGGAGCTTAAGAGGATCTGTATTGGCATTGAGTGTTGTTACTAGATCATTGTATTACCTATTGATCTCTAACCACCTCAATAGTTGGAAATCCCTTAATGGGGTGGCCTTAACTGACTTGCTATAAATCCTTTAACAGGGTAATTCAAAGCTACTGAGTTTGAAATCCTTTAGCTATCGAATTCTTGAAATCCTCTAACAAGGTAACCTTTAACAGGGTTTAACCCTTAACCAAGTATTGTAGCCATCCCTTAATTGGGTGATCCCTAACAGGATCAATTCCTAGAAGAACCTATTATAATGTCTCTAATAGGACAAGGCTTCTAATAGAGCGGACTTCCAAAGAGTTCAAAAATAGCATGTGGGTATTCATCCCCACCGTGGTTTTTCCTAGTTGGGTTTCCATGTGAAAAATATGTGTGTCATGTGTTATGCTTTTATCTTGTGATGCTTTTCTATTGTTTGTCAAGCATATGATGGTTCTATGTTTTATCCCTATCAATAAAACATGTTGAACTAGCTATTATTATGATCTGATGATAGATTACCTGTTTATGCATAAGGGTGAAATGGTAGTGTAGTCTTGAGTTGAGTGAAAAGATAAGTGAGTAACTAGTTAATGCTTGTCTCAGACATTTTTAGCTTTACTGGTTGCACTCTGTTTCAAACCAGTGTCACTATTTGCCAATCATTTGAAGTGTCTACTGTCAAACCAGTTTAGGACTGTATTTTTGTTTGTATCAATTCACCTCTCCCTCTCAGTACCGGTTTGGTACTATTTGCTCATCATTGAGTTATCAATTGGTATTTGAGCATCCTCCAGGTCCTCCGTGTTATAATCTTAACTGCTTGAGGTAAAGATCCCAATCAAATGATCAAGAGGGAAGGTCCAAAGTTTAAAAGGAAAAATTTTAGTATATTGAAACACAGGATGAAGATATACATCAGAAGCATGGGTACTTAACACTGGAGCTATGTTGAGAATGTCTATGTTGCCCCTACCGGTACTCTCACCAATGACCAAAAGAGAGAGATACAGGAGAATGGGCAAGTTATGGAAGCCCTAATTAGTAGCTTATCTGACATTGATTTTATTGATGTTTAGGATAAGGTAAATCCCAAAAAGGTATGGGATACTCTTGAAAATATCTATGGTGGTGATGAGCATGTAAAACAGGCTAAGGAAGAAATCCTGAGAGGGAAGTTTGAAGGTATGTGGATGGTTGAAGGTGAGACCATTCAACAGTATGGAAAAAGAATCAAAACTGTTGTTGGAGATATCAAGAGTGCAGGTGGTAAAATAGAAGATTCCACTATGGTATGCAAAGTCCTAAGATCCCTATTGCTGGTCTATGTAATAAGGGTTGCTGCTATTCAGGAGCTGAGATCAATAGACAAGACTAAGGTATCCCTGGACTCCATCATAGAAAAGTTGATAGCCTATGAGCTAAATAGTTTTGATGGTAGTATTCAAAAGACTGAAGCAGCTTTTAAAGCTTCTGATGTCCCATCCAGAAAAGGAAAAGAAGCGAGCACTAGTGGTGAACCAAGATAGAGCACAGAAATGGATGATGAGGAGATTTTGATGGCATTTGAAGCTCTCCTTGCCAGGAAGCTTCCTAAAGGAACTAGCAAATATAAAGGTAAGATACCTTTGAAATGCTTTTCTTGTAACCAGATAAGACATATTTCTGTAAACTATCCTAATGGTGACAATAAGGACAAATCGAAAAGGTTCAAGAAATTCAAAGGAGGAAACTGGAGAAACTATTTTGTGGCAATTGATGAAGGTGTCACAGATGAAGAATCAGATGATGAAGAAAATGAAGATATTGTGTTTGTTGTTGTCAAAGAAGATGTGTCAGACAAGAAGGCTCTTGTCTCCCAGTTTGATAATTCCAATGAGTGGATCATTGACAGTGGTTATTCTCACCATATGACTGCTGATCGGAGCAAGTTTCTATCCTTGGAGGAGTATGATGGTGGTTTGGTTCGATTTGGAAATGATGCACCACGCATGGTCAAAGGCAGACGGTCCATCTCTCTGAATGGAGAGAGTAGTGCTGACAATGTGTATTGGGTTGATGGTCTTAGACACAACCTTCTGAGTGTTGCCCAACTGAATGACAGTAGCCTCACTCTGGAATTCAAGAATGGAGTTTGCAGAATCAAAGGAAAGAATGGTGAGTTGGTGGCCACTAGCATGTAGACCAAAGGTAACCTATTTCATCTGAATGCAAATATAAGTACTTGTCTTATGGCCAAATTTGATGATAGCTCGATATGGCATAGGAAACTCTGCCATGTAAACTTTGATAACATTGTGAAGGCTAGTAAGATCAAGGCAGTTAGAGGGTTGAGGGTGCTAAGAAAACTGGATAACACCTTGTGCAGAGAGTGTCAATTGGGGAAAATGTCTTCCTCAACCTTTAAAGGTAAATCTTTCATTGCTGACAACTTGCATGATCTTGTGCATACTGATTTGTGTGGTCCTATGAAAACTGGAAGTGTGCAGGGTGATAGGTACTTCATGATTCTCACTGATGACTACTCAAGAATGATGTGGGTCACATTCTTGAAAGACAAGTTTGAAGCCTTTGTAAAGTTAAAAACTTTCAGGACATTAGTGGAGAAGGAAAGTGGTAAAAAGATCAAGTGCCTGAGAACTGATCAAGGAGAGGAATTCACTTCCAGTGAATTCAACAAGTACTGTGAAGAACATGGCATCAAGAGGCAATTGTCTGCCCCCTAGACTCCATAGTAGAATGGCCTAGCAGAGAGGAATAACCGGACTGTGGTTGAAGCAGCTAGAACCATTTTGATTCAAGGAAAGGTAGCTCACACCTTTTGGAGAGAAGCGTTGAGCACTATAGTCTACACAATAAACCAGGTACTCATCAAGAAAGGTAAGGATAAAACTCCTTGAGTATTGGACCGGTAAGACACCTGTGGTTAGCTACTTTAGTGTATTTGGTAGCAAATGTTACATCAAGAGGAGTGAACACCAGAGCAAATTTGATGCGAAATGTGATGAGGGAATATTCCTAGGATATTCCACCAAGAGAAAAGCTCTCAAGTGTTTCAATAATAGGACTCAGAGAATTATGGAAACCATCAATGTAAGAGTTGATGAAACCTCTGAGAAAACTAAGGAAACTGGCAGTGAGCAAGCGGTAAATGAACCAGTTGCAACCTTCTAGGAACTGGTTATCAGTCAACCAAGTACCAGTAACAGTGTTCCTACACCGGCAGATGTAGATGTTGATACTGATGGAGATGAGGATGAAGACGAAAAGAAAGAGGAATCTATCAAGACCATTCCTCGATATGTCAAGTTGAATCATGATCCTAAGCAGATCATAGGAGATAAGGATGCAGGAATCCTTACAAGAAGAAAAGTCAAAGAAAACTCATGTATGATCTCTGAATTCAATCCTAAAACATTCAAAGAGGCACATAAGGATGAAGACTGGATCAAGGCAATGGAACAGAAACTTGACCAGATAGAGAAAAATGGTACAAGGTCCTTGGTACCGAGACCGGAGCACAAAAATGTCATTGGTACCTGTACGTTAAGAAATAGGAAATCATCACAAGACAAGATAAACGTAATAGCTCAATCACAAATGCATTCATTGCAATGAATCTATCCTAAGACACATTCAATAGAGACATGAAAACAAAGCATACAAAACTAATGATTGTGCAAACCAGATGATGATTTGAATGCTCCTTCCATGCGGCTCCATTGTTCTTCTTTCCTCTCCAAATAGTTGTGGATCTCACCTACAAGTACACACACAATTGAAAGCAAGTAGACAGGATTCTTGATCAAGAGTACTAGAAGCTTAGATTTGATAGCCTGATTATCAATTACCAATTACAAAATTAAGGGGTTTGATTGAAGAAATTCATCCAATTTATAGAAGAATTGGAGAGATGACAAGATTAGCATGATTCAATTCAAATGGAAATTGCAAATCAATTATGTCAATTATGACAAATTATGACAAATTATGCACCTTCTATGCAAAATTTGTTGATTGATAATTTATGACAAATTATGACAACTTCTATGTCAAAATTGATTGATTGTCAATTATGACAAATTTATGACAAATTGACATGTCATTTCCATGAATTTAGGAGAGAAATAGGGGGAAATTGAAATTAGGAATTAGAAAATTAAGAAATTAGGAAATTGATGGAAATTAGGAATTTGAAATTAGGTAAATTAATTAATAATCTTTCATTTATTAATTAATTCATAAAGAGGAATAATTAGCCAATTAACTGAAGATTTAATTGTAATGAGAAGACTTAGGATAAATAAGTAATTTATTAATCCTAAAGGAAGAAAATGATAAGCAAGGTTAAATGACTAAATCACAAAATCCTAGAAGATGAATTAGGTCTTGATGAAAGATAATTGATTTGATCATGATTTGATTTTGGATTGATAAATGACCAATGTGATAAATGATTTGATAAATGCACCAATTGATGAGGAACAATTGCAAATTGATCCAAATTGACATAATTGTGACAGACAATGATCGATAGCGAAATGATCGCAAAATGACAAAATTGACAAGAGGACAAGGATTGATGACAAAATAGATTGCAAGATGACAAGATTAAAAATGACCACGATCGATGACAAATCAATCACAAAATGATAAGATCGAACATGACAACGACCGATGACAAATCGATCGCAAAATGACAAGATTGAAAATGATAAAGATTGATGACAAATCGATAAGAGGACAAAACCCTAATTAGGATTGACGATGTCCAAAAAGATAAGATTGATGATAAGATTAATAAGAGGACAAAACCCTAATTAGGATTGACGATGTCCAAAATGATAACAAATTAGCACGCACATTGATGCGATAGGATAAAATCGATCAAAATCATGATTGGATAGTGTTGTCGACAAGACCAAATTTGAAAGCGAGACAGAATGAAGAATGTAGAAGAATGACTCGATGCTCGCAAATGATAAAAACCAAGTGCGTGACATAGGAGAAATGTTAATACGATGCAAAAACCTAAAATGAGGCAATGCGCAAATGTTAAAGTATGACTCCGCAAGCGTTGACCATTTTTAGGTGTCTACATTTTGCCCCTCTTTGAGACAATGCGATTTTAAGCGTTGTTTCAAAGAACTTAATGAAAATGCCCTAGACAATGATAATGACATATGAAAATGCCCCAGACAATAACAATGATATATGCATGCCCCCTCGAGGAATTGGCCGGAAACATGCAGAAAAGAGGCCAATTGATCGATGAAAATGATAGGATCGAACGGACTGACAATCGGAGATCGGACGCATGAAGGAAAAGCACTTGAAGATGCAAAAGACCATGACCAACATAAGATGGAGAAGATGCACATCCATCTATGCAATGACAAAGAGCTATAAATGAGACCAAGAGGTGGAAAATTGCTCATTTGCACTAGCTAAAGAGGAGGATTTGTTGCTCTGGACAAGGACACTTGCAGAGAGATGGCGAACATTCCAATGGCAGATCACCTTGGAGAACGTGTACACACATTCAGATGACCAGATGACATAGGAGCCATGGTATGGATCTCAAAAACCCATGTTTTCAATTTCATGACTTTTGATTGCTTGCAGGACATTGCGGGGCCCACAAGGGATGCAGAAACTGACTCCTGCGCTTGTGTAGGGCGAATCCTGTGCTTGTGTAGGGTCTTCTACGCTTATGTAGGGAGACACAGGCACAATTTACCTGACACAGGTGCAGGTTCCTAGACACAGGCGCAAGTGTGCATTGGAAACCCTAATTTTGGTCAAAACGGCATGCAAATGCTCCGGAAAGGGGGGACAAGGATACGATAGGTCAAATGAGATGAAAAACACCCTGATTAGACATGAAAATGAGGAAATGCAACTCGTAGGAGCAAACCCTAAAACTGACAAAATTTGCCCCAATTGTGATGCAGAGTCGACAGTATCCGTTGGTCACACGGGAGAACCGACCAGATTGCTTTATGCTACGACATAAACTCAGGAGCACAGAGAGAGATACCTTAGCAGGACTGGGGATATACTATGTCACATTCATGCCTGAGATTAGGGCAAACACAGGACTGCTTACCGCATTGGTAGAGCAATGGCATTCAGAGACCTCCTCATTCCATCTAGCGACTGGAGAGGCAACGGTGACACTGGAGGATGTATGGCGTATCCTCCACATTTTGATTCATGGAGAGATGATAGAGTATGACCTAGTGACAGGGAGAGAGGCATTGTACAGATTGTTTGAGTGCGATGCAGATGAGCTGGATATTGTCGAGAGGGAGATTGGCTGGGAGACAATGGCATCAGAGTATGATCGATGATACGTGGTGATAGCCGTGGTGATAGCATGTCTACTAGCAGGAGACATATGAGGACATGGATTCCCTATTAGATGGGGAAGAGTGCTAGAGCGGATGGCGATAGAGGGGATGGTGTATGCATGGGGACCATGTGTACTTGCTATGCTATATTTTCAACTGCATCAGATAGCATATCAGGGAGTGTAGACATTGAGCTGTGGAGTCAGATTGCTACAGGTATGGGCATTTGAGCACATAGCCATATGTCGACCGATTACAGAGAGACAAGTTGTACCACACCGACCATATGTGTATTGCTATGGTGGAGCACTGAGACAGGGTCCATTTGGATACATATTATACTGGCGACATGAGCTAGACAGACTGAGAGAGTTCATATGGAGGCCATATCGTGATTGTCCAGGATGGTTAGATGATAGTGATAAGCTACCCTATTGTAGACAGAAGAGATACCTGATTGGGCGACTAGTGAATCGCCAGAGAGTGATTGAGATGTACCTGCCAGAGAGAGTCAGACGATAGTTTGGAGAGAGGCAGGATGTACTTAGGAGGACTGCATGCTTTGCCCGATCTCACAGAGAGACGAGTCAATGGGGGAGTATGATTCAGCCACACATAGCATATGCCAACTTTGCAGAGCTATAACAGAGATAGTGGGATTGGAGGTTAGATGTGGCAGACATCGGGACGACAGATGAGTATGATAGATGGTTTGCACGACGATGGCCAGTGCCATTGACAGATCCAGACATTCCAGTACCGAGGCGATAGGAAGACTTCCCACTCACAAGAGAGGATGAGGACGAGGAGGATGAGGACAGGGATGAGGACGGAGATGAGGATGAGGATAGAAATGAGGAAGACAGGGATGAGGATGATGAGGAGCAGGAGGATGAGCCAGATTCAGGCAAGCATGAGGCATTACAGGACATACCCATAGAGCCAGAGACAACTAGGGCAAAGGAGATGGAGATATTCAGGGCTACCATAGCGAGTCAGTAAGACTATATTGCAACATTGGAGAGACAGAATGCCAGCTTGAGGACAGAACGAGATACAGCAATAGCTTAGGCACAGCGAGAGGGACAGAGAGTCACTGAGTTCATTGGGTCGATTAGGGATGCCAGTGCACGGGAGATGGCACAGATGCTGGTAGAGACTGGAGAGGAGAGACTGTATTGGAGGACACTATATGAGAGTGCAGTTCCACTGGAGTGGAGAGCACCTTCATGCCGGGCACGATCGAGGACAGAGAGCAGGTCACGCTCTCGGAGGTCATTGAGCAACATGGGGGTGAGTGGACCTATGAGACCACCACAGCCAGGACCAAGAGGGACATCATCCGTGAGACATGGCAGGGATGAGGAGGATAGAGGGAGCACCCAGTGACAGAGGCACGGGCTCCTTATGACAGATAGTGGACATTATGTAGTTTGACATGTTGTAGTCAGCCTGGGGGCCATACTTAGGACAGACAGTCTGATTTTGTACTCCGATATTATTATGATATGTGATATGAAATGCATCGATATGATGGGATGCAATGTGTTATGATTTGTAGTTATTTTGCTATGTATGGATGACTTATGTATTGTTTATGAACATGTATGGATGTATTTTTATGTATTTTTGATGTATTTATGAAATGAATGGGATAAAATGCTTGATGTAATATGCTTGATGTAATGCAAATGTACTAACCAAATGGATGCAGGATGCAGCATATATGTTTGGAGATCGGAGCACTAGACCAAACTGACTATCCGGACTGATGGAAGAAATGTTAGTAAGAAGAAATAAGACAGGGAAGAGTTAGAGACGAAGAAAAACTTGCTTTCAGTAATGCACTTTGTAGGTGAGAACCTTTATTTTTATGTAGCAAAATGGATGTGTAGCATCATGGCATTGAAGGCCAGAGCTGAAATGCAACCCTTTTTGCAAAAGACAAACACATCACAGACAAATGACAATCACAATAAAAAAAAAGAAAAAAAACCATGAGCCATCCCAGTCACTCTAAATCACTTAGTGACATCATCGAGCAACATAGGAACATGATCGAAGATAAATCAATAAATGATAAGACTCATGAATTTCAACAAGTCAAACAAACATCTTGATCTTTATTGTCAAAAGTTGAAAGTGCTGATAGGACAATCATGTTGTCTGGTTTCAGGGAATGTGGTACCCCGTCTAAGATAGGACACAGTCTGGTTTTGAGTATACCACACCCTGTATAAGACCCATGATAGTAGAGACAAGGACAAATGATATTGATGGTAACGTTCGATTGATATGACAATTTTGATCAATTTGAATGTCTGGTTTGAATGAAAAAGTTCATCTGTTAAGGCATGATTTCATTAAAGCACAATGTTGGATTGCGAGTCGTTGGATGTAGGTTTAGTGATTTTTTTTATGCACAAAAGGGGATATTTTATTGACAAAATGCTTGTTTTGGATTTTAACGTTTTGAAATATTTTTGTGTTCATTTTTTCAGGGCTTTTTATGATTTTTAGGGATTTTTTCAAGACATTTTTCAATTTTTATGAGTTTTTTTCTTTTCAAGACTTTTTTCAATTTTTTTTTTTTAGGGAGTTTTTTCAGGACATTATGTGATTTTTTTTTTTGAATTTTTTTCAGGACATTTTTAAATGTTTTTATGATCTTTTTTCAGGACATTATTGGATTCAAAATTTCCAGTGATTGATCATGACAAGGGGAAGGCACCCAATGCGCAGCTGAAAGACACATAGACCTGGGACCAAAACATATGTATAAGAAACTGGAGTAGGCAAGACAGTGATGTTAACCAATAATCGGCCTGGAACTGAACATTGGGTCAAGACTAAGATAGGCATGATAAACCGGCTGAGAGAAAGTATAGCTAAAACTCATGATAGATGGCGGATCAATGATCTCATTACTCATGGCACCTGATTGCCAGGTTTTCACCATGGTACTTGCCCAAAGCGCCTATTTGCCAAGTTTTCACTAGAGGGCGAATCATTTTTTTCTCTTTACTTTTTTTTTGCTCTTTTCCTTTTTCCTCTTTTTTCATTTTTTTGTATTTTTCATTTTTTCATTTTTTTGTATTTTTTCAGGATCATATTTGAATAAGTACTGATAAAGAATTATGCCCAGTACTTGCGAAGATGCATGCTATTGATAGGATCGGACAGAGGTTCACCTTCCAGGGTAGCAAGCTGATATGCCCCCGAGCCATATGCTGCAGTTACTATGAAAGGACCAACCCAATTAGGTTCAAACTTGCCCTTGATGATGTCAGTAGACTGTGCATTCTTGGGGTTTGCTTTTAAAACCAGGTCTCCCACTTCGAAGTGTCGCCCTTTGACTTTCTTATTATAAGAGCGACGGAGATGGTTTTGATATGCTTGCAAATGTGTCAGAGTTGTCTGACGCTTTTCATCTAACATCTCAAGCTGATGCAGCCGAGAGACTCTGTGTGTCTCATCATCAATCAGGTGTTGCAAGGAAACCTGCAAGGAAGGAATCTCGACTTCCAAAGGTAAAATGGCTTCCACACCATACACCAAGGAATAAGGTGTTGCACCAGTAGGTGTGCAAATAGAAGTGCGATAGGCCCATAGTGCTGGATTTAACTACACGTGCCAATCTCGACCAGCGTCATTGACAACTTTCTTCAGGATCTTGATAATGGTTTTATTTGATGCTTTAGCTTGCCCATTACCTTGTGGATAATACGGACTAGAAAAACGATGTTGAATATGAAACTTGTCATAGAGTTCTTTGACATCTTTATTCTTAAAAGGTCGACCATTATCTGTGACTATGGAAAGGGGTACCCCATATCTGCATATGATATAGTTCAGCAAGAATTTTGAAATTTGGACACCAGTGATATAAGTCATGGGGATAGCCTTGATCCATTTGGTAAAATATTTTGTAGCTGTAATAATGAACTTCTGTCCATTTGCAGATGTTGGGTGAATCTTGCCAATAAGATCCAATCCCCACTAAGAAAAGGGCCATGGAGATATGACAGAATGAAGCTCTTGGGCTGGTGCATGAATATAATTTCCATGGATCTGGCACTTGTAGCACTTTTTAACAAAATCATGAACATCTTTTTCCAAAGTAGGCCAGTAATACCCAGCATGAATCAACTTTTTAGCTAAGCTAAGACCATTGAAATGGACCCCAGATATACCATCATGAACCTCGTGTAAAGTCGTTTGTGCTTCGTCAGAATCCAAACACCTAAGGAGGGTATGGTCAAAGGAACAGCGGTAAAGGGTGTCGGCGATGATGACATATTTGGCTGTCTATCGGATAAAGGCTCGGCGTTAGTTCGCGAAAAGGTTAGGTGGTAAGGTCTGGGATTTCAAATATTGATATATGTCATTATACCATGGGGAGTTGGGACCAACAAGAATGCACATCACATCAGCTGTCGGAATGTCAAAAGAGGGGACCAGCAATTGTTCGACCAAGAATTCACACTTGTCCATATTATGAGGCATATTCAACATGGAAGCGATTGTAGCCATTGCATCTGCCGACTTGTTTTGCATCCTTGGCACTTGACTAAAATGGATAGTTGTGAATTTTGTCTTGAAGAAATCTACCATGTGCTTATAAGGAATAAGCTTTTCATCTTTTGTTTCGTAGTCATCATTCACTTGTCGGATGACTAATTGAGAATCTCCATAGACTTGCAAATGTTTGTCATTCCAGTGGACTGCTACTCAGAGTCCTGTGACTAGTGCTTCATACTCTGCAATGTTATTGGTGTAGGGGAAAGTTATTCTGTAAGACTTTGGAATAGCATCACCTTGAGGGGTGACAAACAAGATGCCTACTTCGGACCCGAACTTGGTATGGGACCCATCAAAGTATAACTTCCATTTAGTAGATGATGTGAAAGCAAAGACTGATTCATCTGGAAAATCAGTTAACATGGGATGATCATTAGAGAGAGGAGCCTCTGTAAGCTGATCTGCTATGACTTGTCCTTTTATGGCCTTTCACTCCATATACTCAATGTCAAATTCACTGAGAATCATGACCCATTTTGCTAGGCGACCCGTCAAAGCTGCTCGGCTAAGAAAATATTTTAGGGGATCAATTTTTGCAACCAACAATGTTTGGTGGCTTAGCATATAATGTCAGAGCTTTTGTGTTGCAAATACCACTGCTAAGCATGCCCTCTCAATAGTGGAATAATTTAATTCATAACCAACTAGTGTCCGGCTAATGTAATAAATAGCTCTTTCTTTGCCATTCTCATCTTGTTGAGCCAAGAGAACTCCTAATGCTATTTCAGTTGCAGAGATATATAATAAAAATGGCTTTCCGTCTATTGAAGGCATTAGAATAGGTGGCGACAGCAAATATTCTTTGAGAGCTTGAAAGGCTGATTGAAATTGCTCAGTCCATTTAAAAGTGACACCTTTGTGCAGTAGATGTTGGAATGGATGACATTTGTCAGCCAACTGAGCTATGAAGCAATGAATTGATTGGAGCTTTCCTTGTAGACTTCTTAATTGCCAGAGATTTGAAGGTGGAGGCATATCCATTATTGCTTTGACCTTGGCGGGGTCGACCTCAATGCCTCGGTGGGAAACAATGTATCCGAGGAGTTTGCCAGCTGTAACACCAAAGACACACTTTTTCGGATTGAGCCTAAGTTTGTAGGTCTCCATTCTGTCAAAGATTGGGCCCAAGATAGCTAGATGACTATCTCTGGTAACAGATTTGCATAACAAGTCATCAACATAGTCCTCCATCAGAGTGTGCATGAAATCTTGAAAAATTGTCGTCATTGCTCTTTGATATGTTGCACCTACATTTTTAAGACCGAAGGGCATCACATTCTAGCAATAGGTACCCCAAGCACAGGTGAATGTTGTCTTATGCTGATCTTTAGGAGCAATGCAAATTTGGTTATAGCCGGAGAAACCATCCATTAATGAAAGCATCTCATATCCACCCATCATGTCCACTATGATGTCTATGTTTGGCAATGGAAAATCATCTTTAGGGCATGCTTTATTGAGGTCCCTAAAATCTGTGCAGATTCTGATGCCCCTAGTTACCTTGCTAACTGGTACTAAATTTGAAATCTAGTCTGCATAATCAATGGGTTTGATGAAGCCCACATCTAGTAATTTTTTTAGTTCCACTTTAACCAAAAGAGCCACCTGGGGATGCATCTTTCGAAGTTTCTGTTTGACGGGCTTAGCATCTGCTTTCAATGGCAAGTGATGAAGGACTAACTTTGGATCAAGGCCAGGCATGGGTCTTTATAAATAAGCTGAATGAGGATGGCATAGTGATTAGGAACAAAGCCAGATTGGTGTGCAAAGGATATGCCCAAGAAGAAGGAGAAGACTATGGAGAAACCTTTGCTCCTGTAGCCAGATTGGAAGGAGTTTGTATGCTTATTGCATATGCA